>NC_052164.1:106237822-106267822 GCF_902713615.1 Scyliorhinus canicula | reverse complement strand
GTACCCGCATCCCAACCCTCACCGCCTGCTGTACCTGCATGCCAACCCTCACTCCCTGCTGTACCCGCATCCCAACCCTCACCGCCTGCTGTACCTGCATGCCAACCCTCACTCCCTGCTGTACCCGCATCCCAACCCTCACCGCCTGCTGTACCTGCATGCCAACCCTCACCGCCTGCTGTACCCGCATCCCAACCCTCACCGCCTGCTGTACCCGCATCCCAACCCTCACCGCCTGCTGTACCCGAATGCCAACCGTCAGCGACTGTTCCACCGTGACACCCAGGTCTCGTTGCACTTCCCCTTTTCCAAAAGTCCCACCATTCAGGTAATAATCTGCCTTCCTGTTTTTCCACCAAAGTGGATAACCTCACAGTTACCCACATTATATTGCATTTAGCAAGTATTTGCCCACTCAGCCAGCCTGTCCAAGTCACCCTGCAGCCTCTCAGCATCCTCCTCACAGCGCACACTGCCACCCAGCTTAGTGTCATCTGCAAATTTGGAGATATTGCAATTCCTTCATCCAAATCATTAATGTATATTGTGACCAGCTGGGCTCCCAGTACTGAACCCTGCGGACCCACTAGTCACTGCCTGCCACTCTGAAAAGGACCCGTTTATTCTCACTAATCTTTTGTGGGGGACCTTGTCAAAACCCTTCCATTCTTCCCACTTCAACTATATTTCTGAAATTTATTCCACAATTTTGTTACATTTTTCATGCAAATCTCAGTCTGGTTTTCAATTTTCCGCCATCAAATTTATGGATGAACTTTTTCAGCTCCCTATAACATTTATTTGTTACAATTCAAGCTTTCTCCTGACACTGTTTATTGCAGCTCTCTGCATCTGGTTAGGTACATGGAGGTGTAAGTGAACAATTTGAAAGTGTGTGTGCTGATGGTGATTACACTTAAAGCAAGAGAACTTAGCATTACACACTCCTAATCGCTTTGATGGATAGAGGAAAGTGACTGACCAGATATTTCAGACTGAAGTAACAAAAAGCCATCTCCAGGAGAACACGGGGACCCTAATCTCTTTCATTACAACCTGCTTTTTCAATTCAATTGAATGTGGTTGTTCTAACAGTGTGAAGAGTGCAGTGCAAGTTTGATACTCACCCGTTTGTTCATGCAATGCTGCTGATTCCAGGATTTGCTGATTGTAATATTCCAACTCCACCCCCTGAAATGGTAGAGAAATAAAAAGTGTTATGTAGGATTAGCTACAGCGCAGAACAAGGTCATGCGGCCCAGACAACTGATGCCAGGTTTTTATGCTCCACTCTAAACTCATCCCATCTTTTCTCATCGAACTTTACTGACAATCAGCATTGCAGGCGTGTATATTCAGGATCAGTTTATCAAGCATCAATAGTAATCCCAATTTCAAGTGGCCATTTTCCATTCTATTCCAGGAAATACCAGAGCCAGTGCACTTCCACTCTAATGACTCAAATGAAAGAGATAGGATTTAAGGAATGCAGAAAGGCAAAATTGGCAGGGTCTTCATGCTCTGGGCTTTACTCTTGTTCAGAGTATATATCACTCACTTAAGGCAACAAGATGTCAGAGCAGAAATAGACCATTCAGTCCATCAAATCTGCTCCGCCATTCAATGAGATCTTGACTGATCTGATATAATCCTCAACTTCACGTTCATGCCTCACCTCCATAAACTTTGATTCATTTATTGATTAAAAATCTCAGACTTGAACATACTTAATGACCCAGTCTCCACAGTCCTTGACAGTAAAGAATTCCACAGATTCATTACCCTTTGAGAGAATAAATCCCTCCTTAACTCTGTCTTAAATGGACAACGCCCGTACTCAGGAATGCCCTCTGGTCTTAGACTCTCCCACAAGGGGAAACAACCTCTTAGCATCGACCATGTCAAGTCCCCTAAGAATCCTATATGTCCATAAGACATACGAGCAGAATTAGGCCACTCGGCCCATCGAGTTTGCTCTGCCATTCAATCATGGCTATGATGTGGAGATGCCGGCGTTGGACTGGGGTGAGCACAGTAAGAAGTCTTACAACACCAGGTTAAAGTCCAACAGGTTTGTTTCAAACATGAGCTTTCGGAGCACAGCTCCTTCCTCAGGTGGATGGAGAGATATGTCACATATCTCTCCATCCAGCTGAGGAAGGAGCAGTGCTCCGAAAGCTCGTGTTTGAAACAAACCTGTTGGACTTTGACCTGGTGTTGTAAGACTTCTTACTGTATTCAATCATGGCTGATATTTTCTCATCCCCATCCTCAGCACGGTAGCATTGTGGACAGCACAATGGCTTCACAGCTCCAGGGTCCCAGGTTCGATTCCGGCTTGGGTCACTGTGCGGAGTCTGCACATCCTCCCCGTGTGTGCGTGGGTTTCCTCCGGGTGCTCCGGTTTCCTCCCACAGTCCAAAGATATGCAGGTTAGGTGGATTGGCCATGATAAATTGCCCTTAGTGTCCAAAATTGCCATTAGTGTTGGGTTACTGGGTTATTGGGAAAGGGTGGAGGTGTTGACCTTGGGTAGGGTGCTCTTTCCAAGAGCCGGTGCAGACTCGATGGGACGAATGGCCTCCTTCTGCACTGTAAATTCTATGATCTCCTGCCTTCACCTCATAACCCCTGACCCCTTTATTAATCAGGAACCTATCTATCTTGGTCTTAAAGACACTCGTGAATTGGCCTCCACAGCCTTCTGCGGCAAAGAGTTCCACAGATTCACCACCCTCTGGCTGAAGAAATTCCTCATCATTTCTGTTTTAAAGGATCATCCCTTTAGTCTGAGATGGTGTCCTCTGCTTCTAGTTTTTCCTACAAGTCCTCTTCACGTCCACTCTATACAGGCCTCGCAGTATCTTGTATGTTTCAATAAGATCCCTCTCATCTTTCTAAACTCCAACGAGTACAGACCCAGAGTCCTCAACCGTTCCTCATACGACAAGTTCTTCATTCCAGGGATCATTCTTATGAACCATCTCTGGACCCTTTCCAAGACCAGCACATCCTTCGTTAGATACGGGGCCCAAAACTGCTCACAATACTCCAAATAGGGTCTGACCAGAGCCTTATCCAGCCTCAGAAGTACATCCCTGGTCTTATATTCTAGCCCTCTTGACATGAATGCTAACATTGCATTTGTCTTCTTAACTGCCGAATGAACCTGCACATTAACCTTAAGAGAATCGTGAACAAGGACTCCCAAGTCCCTTTATGCTTCTGATTTCCAAAGCATTTCCCCATTTAGAAAATAGTCTATGCCTAAATTCCTCCTTCCAAAGTGCATAATGTCATAGAATTTACAGTGCAGCAGGAGGCCATTCGGCCCAACGAGTCTGCACCAGCCCTGGGAAACAGCATCCCACTTAAGCCCATACCTCCACCCAGTCCTGGTAACCCAGTAACCCCATCTAATCTTTTTGGTCACTAAGGGCAATTTAACACGGCCAATCCACCTAACCTGCACATCTTTGGACTGTGGGAACAACCGGAGCACCCGGAGGAAACCCACGCAGACATGGGGAGAACGTCCAGACTCTGCACAGACTGTGACCCAAGCCGGGAATCGGACCTGGGACCACGGAGTGTGAAGCAACAGTGCTAACCACTGTGCTACCGTGTCTCAAGAGGTTGCCTCTCATTCTTCTAGACCCCAACGAGTACAGGCCCAACCTACTCAACCTTTCCTTATAAGAAAATCCCTTCATAAGAATAAGAGATCTGCCTTTTAAGACGGAGATGAGGAGATATTTTTCTTTAGTTCTTTTTCATTAATGTGTGGAACTCTCTTCCCCAGAGAGCAGTGAAGGCTGGGTCATTGAAGTCATTCAACGCACTTGATAGATGTTTGACAGAGAAGGGAGTCATGGATTCTGGGGAACAACAGAAAAGTGGAGCTGAGAGCACGACCAGATCAGTGATGATCTTACTGGGTGGTGGAGCAGGCTTGAAGGGCTGAATGGTCTCCTACATTCCCAAGCTCTTACCCAGAGTACGGGAAGTCAAATCGACAGAATATCTGTTTGTTCGGCACCTCCAATTGCCAGTTAACATAGCTGATTCCCAGCAGCTGACAGCCAAGCACAGAGCAGGACATACTGGTTATGCCCTCACCAATTCCACTCCAGAGTTTGTTTTCCACACAAGCCTCCACTCTCACTCGGTTCATCTCACCCCATTAACAAATCAGTCTACTCCTTTTTACTCTCTCTGTTTAACCAGCTTCTTAATAAACTCATTGGCACTATTCACCTCAACCACCCCCTGTGGGAGTGAGTGAGTCCCACATTTTCCTCACTCTCTGGGTAAAAACGTTTCTCCTGAATTCCATTTTGAATTTATTCGTGATTATCTTATTTGTAGCCCTTAGTTCTGGTCTTCCCACAATGAGGAACTTCAGAATCTAGAAAGTCAATCATTAAAAAAACAGGGCTTTCACCCCTCAACCTTTCAACCAAGTTCTGATTAGGGCCCTACCCGAATTCTATAATCCTCTTACTCCCATGCCTCCTAATGATCATTATAAATGTTCAAGAATGTCTGCGCACATTATCATTAATCACAGAAACTGTGACATAATCCACCAGCTCCATCAGAGGTTATAAATAGCCTTAAATAATCTCCCACCAAAAATCAGGGGAGACGGATTGGGCAGATTTCCAGTCACTGTTGTACCTTTAAATGTTTCAGATCCGACTCAAGGTTGTGCATCAATTGGAGGATTTGATTTTGGATGTCCAATGAAGGGAGCAGCTGTCTAGCGTCCCTCTCTGGGTTACATGGCTCCAGTGCACTGCGGTTCTCCCTGCTTTCGATGTTTTGGGTGGTACAATGCACAGGACTTTCAGACATGTCTGTTTCACCAGTGGAACTCCCCTCGACCTGCGGAAATCTGTCCTGGGTTAGGAAATTTCCTGTTAAGGTAAATAAAGACGACTTTAGCAAAGGGCAGCATTGTCTCTCAGAGTATCTGTTAAGTACAGAATAACCCAGGAGACTGTATTTAGAATCACGTTAATAGGTTTAAGGTCCGTGGGGCAAAGTTTAGAGGCGATGTGTGAGGCAGGTTTTTTATACAGAGGGTGGTGAGTGCCTGGAACGCGTTGCCAGGGGAGGTTGTGGAAGCAGATACATTAACGGCGTTCAAAAGGCATCTTGACAAACACATGGATAGGACGGGTATAGAGGGACACGGCACTAGGAAGTGCTGAGGGTTTTGGCCAAGGGTGGCTTCATGACCAGTACAGGCTTGGAGGGCCGAAGGGCCTGTTCCTGTGCTGTATTGTTCTTCGTACATTATTGTAAGTGGTGCAACTCTCACTGAAATCACCAAGACCTTTCAGCCAATTTACTGGTGATGTGGAAACACTGCTCACAAAATAATTGCCATGCACATTGCAAAGGTGAAGATTTCGGAATTCAGAATGGGTGCTTCTTCTCGCATATTGAACAATAGGGAGGCACACAGCTGCCAGAATCAGAACACTTCCCCGAAAATAGTTGCAGAAGGTGGTCACATGACACTAACCTGACACACATACTTGTGACTTTGACCTCTCATCTTTATTGGAAGTTGAGCTGTTCCTCTGTGACCGTTGTTCATCTGCATGATCTTCCGGGGCATCATAGAACCTTTCTCCACCATCTTCTGTAGTAGAGTCTGGGCCATGCTCTTCAGTTGTGTTACGCTCAACGTGAGCTGCCCCCGGCGTAAAGTGACAGGGAGGTTTAGTCCTTTCACTAACACTTGCCTGAGCTTCGGATTCCTCTAGAGTCCCATTGGCTAACTCTACCTGATGCTGCAGACCTTTGTCAGGTGTCTCACACTGACAACATGTTGCACAGTCTGGAGGCTCCTCCGCCCCTTGTTTTAGCAATGTCAGTACACTATCCTCCTCTGGCACGGGCAGAATTGAGCCTCCATCACTACCATCATCTGAATTCAGCATGTGAAAGAACAGCAATTGTTTCAAGGCGTGAACTTTGGAGGAATAGAGAATTACTTAGAATTATTCAGTCTGTACAGCACAGAAACAGGCAATTCATCCCAACAAGGCCATGCAAGCATTTATTTGAGCCATTTTTCATCCTTCCTCCTCTATCAGTAAAATCTCTATTCCCTCAGCTAGATCCCTTAATTGTATCAATATTAAACCTCAAAGACTGTGTGTGACTGCGATCTCCACCCTCACTATATTAAATGATGCGGTCAATCAAACACCACCAATCTTATTTTAGTCAAGACGCATTTTCAGATGCAAACATTATTTCCCGTGGAACACAAACAGGGAGCTGCACAGTTAAGAATTCATTGTTTGGACGGAAGCTTTAAGGTTGAAGCCAAAAGCTTCCATTGGGATTCGGGGAGTGACACTTACACCTGGCAGCTACCTGGCGGCTACCCGGCGGCTACCCAGCGGCTACCCGGCGGCTACCTGGCGGCTACCCGGCAGCTACCTAGCGGCTACCTGGGTACAAACTGCTTCACCGACACCAGTGATTCAGCAAAGGCCCATTCCTGATCCAATCCCTCCTCACCACATTCCTGATCCAATCCCTCGCCACCACATTCCTGATCCAATCCCTCCTCACCACATTCCTAATCCAATCCCTCCTCACCACATTCCTGATCCAATCCCTCTCCACCACATTCCGGATCCAATCCCTCTCCACCACATTCCGGATCCAATCCCTCTCCACCACATTCCGGATCCAATCCCACTCCACCACATTCCCTGCTAAAATTAGGAATTTTTCTCGGAAGAGTATTACAGAAATTTATGGCATGGAATCCCACGTTCCCGCTCTCGGGCTGTAGATTACAGAACTTCAATTACAAATCCCAACTGCTGCCTCAATGCCATGAGAGCCATGTCTCTTCCATCCTTTAACACAGTGATTTCCAGACCCACACTGCTCTCCATGAGAAATTACTTCCTCACTTCCCTCTAATCCTTTCACCAACTACTTTCAATCTCAACCTACTTGGAAATAGATCCTTCTTATTTACTCCATTAGGCCCCTTAATTTTATACAACTAAATCTCCTCTGCTACAATGAAACCAAACCCAGCCTACACAATCTTTCCAGATAGAATTCTCCACATCCTCATCAAACTCCACATCCTCATCAAACTCCACATCCTCATCAAACTCCACATCCTCATCAAACTCCACATCCTCATCAAACTCCACATCCTCATCAAACTCCACATCCTCATCAAACTCCACATCCTCATCAAACTCCACATCCTCATCAAACTCCACATCCTCATCAAACTCCACATCCTCATCAAACTCCACATCCTCATCAAACTCCACATCCTCATCAAACTCCACATCCTCATCAAACTCCACATCCTCATCAAACTCCACATCCTCATCAAACTCCACATCCTCATCAAACTCCACATCCTCATCAAACTCCACATCCTCATCAAACTCCACATCCTCATCAAACTCCACATCCTCATCAAACTCCACATCCTCATCAAACTCCACATCCTCATCAAACTCCACATCCTCATCAAACTCCACATCCTCATCAAACTCCACATCCTCATCAAACTCCACATCCTCATCAAACTCCACATCCTCATCAAACTCCACATCCTCATCAAACTCCACATCTTCATTAAGCTGCTCAGTACCCTCCCTAATGTGATCATATCCTTCCTGTAGACAGAGTCAGAATACAGGATGGAGATAGAGAACCTAGTGGAGTGGTGTAATGACAACAATCTCTCCCTCAATGTCAGCAAAACTAAAGAGTTGGTCATTGACTTCAGCAAAGTACTGCACACACCCCTGTCAGCATCAACGGGGCCGAGGTGGTGATGGTTAGCAGCTTCAAATTCCTAGGTATGCACATCACCAACAATCTGTCCTGGTCCACCAATGTCAACTCTACCACCAAAAAAGCACAACTACTTCCTCAGGAAACTAAGGAAATTTGGCATGTCCACATTGGCTCTTATCAACTTTAACAGATGCACCATAGAAATCATCCTATTTGGTTGCATCATAACCTGGTACGGCAACTGCTCGGCCCAGGACCGCAAGAAACTTCAGAGAGTCGTGAACACAGCTCAGTCTATCACATGACCCCACTTCCCACTCATTGACTCTGTCTACACCTCCCACTGCCTTGGGAAAGCGGGCAGTATAATCAAAGACCCTTCCCACCCAGCTTACTCACTCTTCCAACTTCTTCCATCGGGCAGGAGATCAAATATCTGAGAACACGCAGGAACAGGTTCAAAAACAGCTTCTTCCCCGCTGTTACAGACTCCTAAATTACCCTCTTATAGACTGACCTGATTAGTACTACGCTCCTGTATGCTTCACCCGATGTTGGTGTCTATGTATTTACATTGCGCACCTTGTGCTGCCCTATTACGTATTTCTTTATTTTATTTTCCTTTCATGTACTTAATGATCTATTTGCGCTGCTCGCAGAAAAATACTTTTCACTGTACCTCGGCACACGTGACAATAAACAAATCCAATCCAATTTTAGCCATGGTCTAACTAGTATTTTATGCAGTTATAGAGTAACCTTCCTGCTCTTATATTCTAAACATCAGCTAATAAAGGCAAGTTTCCCATATGCCCTCTTAACCACCTCTTCTACTTGATCTGCTACCTTCAGGGATCTGTGGACAAGCACACCAAGCTCTCTTTGTTTCTCTTTACTTCTCTGAATCCTACCATTTATTGTGCGGCTGGAGTTAGCACCGAGCAAAACTTCCTGAAAGCTCTCACTGAATAAAGTATTTCCAGTGTGAAGGCATTCCTGTTTGTCGCGCGTTTCTGTCGTGCATATCAGTCGCTTGTTCCTGCCATGCGTTTTAGTAATGTGTTTCCATCGTGTGTTTCAGTAATGTGTTCCTGCCATGCGTTTTAGTAATGTGTTTCCATCGTGTGTTTCAGTAATGTGTTCCTGCCATGCGTTTTAGTAATGTGTTTCCATCGTGTGTTTCAGTAATGTGTTTTTGTTGTGCGTTTTTGTAATGCGTTTCCGTAGTGTATTTATGTTGTGTGTTTCCGTTGTGTGTTTCAGTTGTGTGGATGAATCTGAAAATCACTTCTCAGACCCAAGGTGAGTTGCCCACTACAGGAACTGAGATTTGGTCCTAAGTGGCTCCTTGCTCTTCACACATCCTACGATGCATGACGTTTACTTACGGTTTGTTAGTGCAGCCTCTGCTCGTGAACAGGAGAATGATGAGACTGAAGATCGACCCTGGCTTGAAGAGTGCGGCTCAGTGTTTGCGCACGGCACTCGCCCTGCAGATGGTCTGTGGAGGCCGGTGTTCTCCGGTGTGTGTCTAGCTTGCTCATCAGTCTCCTGCATCAAGGCGAGTGCATGAGGTTTCCGTTTATTGGACGTTGAGAGATTCAGAGTGTCATCAGTCACAGGCAGCGTCTCTTTACCTGCAATGCAGACTGCCAGTTATTTACAGCCCTGAAAATACAAAGGTGTCTTTTTTCTGCTTTATACTGTGCTTACATTCCCCTCGAGTTTGACCTTCAGTAAATATCCATGCACACAGTCACATCACACACTGATGGTCTGGCCCTGCCACACCAGTCACAATGTGATATTAATTGAGTTATTTGGGGGAGCTATTATGTATTAAACCACTTGCACACTTCCTGCCAGGTGACCTGCCCCAGTGTGATCACACACCCTGTAATTTCTCAGCCCTGAAACAACACCAGACCATTAATATGCCCCTGCACAGAGTTCATCCCCAAATCTGCCTGGCAACCAGATCAGGTCTCACGTTAATTAATCCAATTTATTTACAGAAATTAAACATCCAAAACAGAAGCTTGTACAGAAAGATTTCAAATAAATATATAAATGGCCTGAGCTTTGCAACATTTGCTTCGTAATCTATTTAGGATTCAGTCATTGTACCCCAATCCCTCTCAGTAGCAGAGTATCAAGTGTTGCTTTGACTCCAAAGGATTCAGGCAGACAGAAAATAAATCCACCAAAAATCAGCACCATTTCCATGTAGAAGGATCCACAGCCAAAAGCAGCACAGAGCCGCCACAACCTTCCTCCATTATCAATGTTGTTCAGAATTGAAAGATAGGCCATCTGTTGACATGGTGCTTTAACTAAGGTTACATTTAACACGTTACATTTTCTCCCAGCTCAAGTATTTATGTGCATTTACAAACAAAATTATTTCTGCGCAATTACCCCAGCACAGTGAAAGTATCATGTGATTAACAACACTGGACTTGCCCGTGTCCCTGGTCACGGACACGCCTGCGTCTCGAGTCACTCACGGGCACGCCTGAATGCTGATTCAAATATATTTCATCAACACACTGATCGCCGATGGATTTCAGTACCTTGTGTTGATTCATCGCTGCCCAACATTCTGTCTGAAACTTTACTAGATCCACTTTGCTGGATTGTGCTCAGATTCTCCTCATCCTCGTGCTCACTCCTATGGTAAATATATGAATATTAAATTTATTTGGAACAATCCCATTAACGTGGCACTGACAGGATCTCAATGATAAAAGACCATCAGGAATCCCAGACTTTAACAAAGAACATTATCCTGGGCATTTCATACAGTCACTATCACTAAAGTACCATGGGAAGTGCTAAAAGCTTACTCAATTCTATGCATTTTGAAGAGAGGGAGGCTGAAGGATTCAGGGAGGCAGTTTCTAATCTTCGACCGTAGCTGATTTAAGAAATGGTCAACAACAGCAGGGTGAAGAGTAGAACAGAGGCACAAAGGACCAGGATTGGAGGAGATGGTTCTGCGAGGTCAGGGTTGATGGTCTGGAAGAAACTCCAGAGTTTGAGTCAGGACAAAGCAGTGAGTCTTCGGACCAGAGATGGTTCCATTCTGCTCTGATGGAAACACTCATTTAATTGGAGAGATTGGGAAGATGTGGCATTGTAGTGACGTCACTGGACCAGTAATCCAGAGGAAGGACATCTGCAATCCTTACGTGGTCTGACCTACTGTCACTCCAGATCGATAGCAATGTGGCTGACTCTTAATTACAATGCAATTTGAGGATGGGCAACAAATGCTGGCCCAGCCAGTAATGCCCACAACCATATAAGAATAAAGACAAAAATAATTTGCTTTTGCACAGTTGCAGTGACAGAATCACCCAACTCTTCCTCGTTACATTGTGAAGAATTTGGACAATAAACCGAATCTCATTCTGGAATGTGAAAAGCCCACTGGCCTTTGTTACCAAGAGATTAACATAGCTTGGGTTTCATAAAGGGACTTGTGATATTGGGATTCTCATTGGCCATGTACCCTCTCTGTACCCAGCAGCTGTGTCTAGCATGTGCATGCATTTCCCACATTTTATACCAATTCCATTTGCTCTTCAAAGGTTAGCAATCAGCAATGTAACTCGACATGGCTAAAGTACTTACTCTGTCACAGCTGGCTCAGAAATCACATGGTGACTTGGTGCTTTCATTGATCCTGAAGTCTGTGAGATTAAATATTGCCACCTGCAGCACCAACAGCAAAAGATCAGTTACCAAATGGCATTTTAAAATCCCACATCAAATAGAGGACCCGATATTATTGACTTTCATCCAAACAGAAACAGGATTTTAATGTGATCGTGTCTAGGCTGGCTCTCAAATAGCTATCCACTTAGTTACTGACGTGGCCTTTTATATATTCCAAATATTTATCCACTTCACTTTTCAAAGTTGTTGAGGATTCTGTGCTGCCAACTGTAATGATTAGGAAATCCTGAGCCATTTACACACTCATCTAAAAGTGCTTTCTGTGAATGTTAAAAATGTTTTTAGCAAAAGGAATTAGCTACCCCACTTCAAAGTCGATACTAAATTATTTCATATTTTGGTCACCCTTTCCTGGAGGTCTCTATACAACATAAGAACATCAGAAATCATTCAGCCCTTCAAGCCCATTCCATCATTCAATTAGATCATGGATGATCTTCTATTGCAACACCATTGATGTTTTTAATAAGTAGAAATCTATTTGTCTCAAGTCTGGAACATACTCAATAACTCAGCCTCTTTGGTCAGAGAATTCCAAAGATTCATCAACCTCAGTGAAGTAATTCCTCCTCATCTCAGTCCTAAATGTCCTGCCCCTTATTCGGAGACCCCCCAGCCAGGCGCCCTGCTCTCCCTTGGCGAGCCTTGACAGAATTCTGTATGTTTGAAGGCGATCATTTCTCATTCTAAACTCCAGAGAATAATGGCCCGGTCTATTTAATCTTTCCTCAGAGGACAATTCCTCCATCCAATTAATTAATTTGGTGATCCTATGTTGCACTCCCCTCTACAACAAATATATCTTTCCTGAGGAAGGGTGTAATTACACTGGAAAGAAGGCAGGAGAATGGGGATGAGAAAAATATCAGCCATGATTAAATGGTGGAGCAGACTCGATGGGCCGAGTGGCCTCATTCTACTCCTATGTCTGATGGAGGGGGTGCAGAGAAGATTCAGCAGAATGTTGTCTGGGATGGAACATTTAGGTTATGAAGAGAAGTTGGATAGGCTTGGGTTGTTTTCTCTGGAGCAGAGAAGACTGAGGGGCGACCTGATTGAGGTGTACAAGATTATGAGGGGCATGGACAGGGTGGATAGGGAGCAGCTGTTCCCCTTATTTGAAGGGTTGTTTATGAGGGGACACAAGTTCAAAGTGAGGGGCAGGAGGTTTAGAGGGGATTTGAGGAAAAGATTTTTTACCCAGAGAATGATGATGGTCTGGAACGCACTGCCTGGGAGGGTGGTGAGGGTCTGGAACGCACTGCCTGGGAGGGTGGTGAGGGTCTGGAACGCACTGCCTGGGAGGGTGGTGAGGGTCTGGAACGCACTGCCTGGGAGGGTGGTAGATGGTCTGGAACGCACTGCCTGGGAGGGTGGTAGAGGCGGGGGAGGGTCTGGAACACACTGCCTGGGAGGGTGGTAGAGGTGGGGGAGGGTCTGGAACGCACTGCCTGGGAGGGTGGTGAGGGTCTGGAACGCACTGCCTGGGAGGGTGGTGAGGGTCTGGAACGCACTGCCTGGGAGGGTGGTGAGGGTCTGGAACACACTGCCTGGGAGGGTGGTAGAGGGTCTGGAACGCACTGCCTGGGAGGGTGGTGATGGTCTGGAACACACTGCCTGGGAGGGTGGTGATGGTCTGGAACACACTGCCTGGGAGGGTGGTAGAGGTGGGGGAGGGTCTGGAACGCACTGCCTGGGAGGGTGGTGAGGGTCTGGAACACACTGCCTGGGAGGGTGGTGAGGGTCTGGAACACACTGCCTGGGAGGGTGGTAGATGGTCTGGAACGCACTGCCTGGGAGGGTGGTAGAGGTGGGGGAGGGTCTGGAACGCACTGCCTGGGAGGGGTGCCTCTCATCCTTTAAAACGTTGCGGGATGAGCATTTGGCATGTCATAACATTCAAGGCTATGGGCCAAGTGCTGGCAAATGGGGTTAGGTGGGCAGGTCGGGGCCTTTCATGCGTCGGTGCTGACTCGATGGGCCAAAGGGTCTCTTCTGCGCTGTAATATTCTGTGATTCTGTGAGGTAAGGAGACCAAAACGCCACATACTACTCCAGGTACGGTCTTAACAAGGCACCAAGGCATCTTTACTCCTGTACTCAAACCCCTTCTAATAAGGGCAACACACCATTTGCCTTCTTGATTGCTAGCTGTACCTGCGTGTTAGCTTTCGTGTTTCATGAACAAGATCACTTCCCGTACCAGCCTCCCCGGACAGGTGCCGGAATGTGGCGACTAGGGGCTTTTCACAGTAACTTCATTGAAGCCTACTCGTGACAATAAGCGATTTTCATTTTTTCAGGTGCCTTTAAAATTCAACACTTGCCAGCTGCTCACCATTTAAGAAATACACAGCATTTCTGTTTTTCCCACCAAGGTTACTAATTGTGGTCACTCTTCTCTAGTGGCCACAAGGTGATTAATTGACCCTTTCTCATTTTATAATGCAAGATCCAAAATAATTTGTTCCCTAGTTGTGCTCCGAACGTTCAGAAAGCTATCTTGTATACATGCCACAAACTTATCCTTCATACTCATTGCCAATTAGGTTTGCTGAGTCTATACGCAGGTTAAAGTCCCTCAAGATTACTGTACTTTTTGTTCGATGCATTTATAATTTTCTGTGGTCTATTCTGTCCAACATTACAAATACTGTTCAGGGCCTACAAACAATCTCCAGCAGCGCTCCTTGCTTCTTAACTCCACCCAAACTGGTTGTGTTTAATTTTCTGAACCCTGATCCTGTCTTTATTCCATCCTTCTGCTATCGAGGGATTTCCCTCTTCCCTTTCTACTTTGCCTTTCTCTTATAAAGGCCAAGTGTGCTGGAACATTTTGATCACAGCCTTGGACATTTTGCTATCACATCTCTACAATGGCTATTAGCGTAAACCCAGTAATTTCTATCTGTGCTGATATTATGTCATCCATTTTTAACATAAAAGGGAGAGAACAGGGTATTTTCTAAATAATGAACAGTTAGAAACAGTGGAGACCTAAGGGTCTTGGGAGACCAGGTAAAGGCTAATTGAAGCTTGACCTTATATTTAGAGTTCAGGCTTCAGATACAAAAAAGCCTCCACGTGGCCATTTGTGACTGTGAAACATCGAGAGCAGTTTGAAGCATCACACCTCAGGAAAGCTACACTGACCTTGGAAGGGGTGCAGTGTAGATGTACCAGAATTATACCAGGACTCCAAAGGTTAAATTATGAGCAGGTATTACACAAAGTAGAGATGCATTCCCTAGGATTACAAAGATTAGAGTGATTTTATTCAATTTTATTTGAACCTACGCAGCTGGTCTCGCTCTGCATTACAAACCAGCTGGCTAGCCCACTGAGCTAAATTGGCTCCCGCGTTGGTTCAATCCCCGTACCCGGCTGAGGTTATTCATGCAGGCCCCGCCTTCTCAACCTTGCCCCTTGCCTGAGGTGTGGTGACCCTCAGGTTAAACCACCACCAGTCTGCTCTCCCCCTCAAAGGGGAAAGCCGCCTATGGTCATCTGGGACTATAGCCACTCGAAACGTTAGCTCCCTTCTCTCTCCATAGACGCTGTCAGACCTGCTGAGATTGTCCAGTACTTTCTGTTTTTGGTTCAGATTCCAGCATCCGCAATAATTTCCATTTAACTAAGTGGTGTCCCCTGGTTACTGGTTAACTGAGCGCTATTTACCCTGTTGCCATCTTTCAGCATTTTGAAGACATTACAGTTCCCTCAATAATACATTCCAGCAAAAGAAACACTTGCCATTTATAATCCCAACTATTTATTGCTCCTTTATTCTAGCCAATCCTGATTAGCTTCTCAATCTTCCAATAGTTTTCCCAAAATCAGGTTCCCAGAACATCAAATAATACTGACTTTGTGTCTAACCGGTATCCTGTATACACACTTAAACAACTTCCTTGGTTTCATATTCAAGATACTAATCCCAGAATCCCATTTTTCTGTTTTGGCCTTTTCCACAAAGGTTGAGAATTCTTACCATTTAGGATCAAGATAATTAAATTTTTCAATCTGATTATGTATTACGTTCTCTCTCTGTCTAGGCCATGGAACTGTCTATTGTTAAACATCCTTTAGCTTTACAGAAAATGTTAAATCACAAAATCTCAAGTTTGTAACCATGTTACATGCTTACGTTTTGCGTTCAGAGACAGTCTGGGCCACCAGCTCATAGATCTGTGCACCATCAGTTGATGTTGAGATGACAAAAAAAAGCCTTATTATCTGTAATGGACAAAGCCCAAGGGTCAATCAACAAACAGGACCAGTAAATATTTCTTATTTTGTTGTTTCTAATTCTTGCTACCAGAATCAAAACTCCTTGTTACTGGCTGCTGAAGGTATCTACATCTACTGGAGGCCATTCAGCCCCATGAGCCTGTTTTATCATTCAATTAGATAATGGCTGATCTGTATCCTAACTCCATCACCCGTAACCCTCAATATCCTGAGCATAACAAAGGGCTACCAATCTCATATTTGAAATTGCCACTTGACCTCGAGCCTTAACAGTTATTTTTAGGGAGCGTTCCAGATTTCCAATACTTTTTTTTGTGAAGAGAGTGTTTTTTGGTATCACGCCTGGGTAGCCTCATCTCGCTAGGTCCTGCCCCCTTGTGCCCCCTTCCCCAACCAGAGGAAATAGTTCCTCTCTATCTGATCAAATCCTTTAATCATGTTAAATGACTCAATTACATCACTTCTTACTCTTCGAAACATGAGAGAATACAAGCCTAGACTAAACAACCCTGCCTTGCCTCCAAATGCTAACTCTGTTTCTCTCTCCGCAGACGCTGCCGGATCTGCTGCGTTTATCCAGCATTTTCTGTTTTTATTTCAGATTTCCAGCATCCGCAGTATTTTTATTTTATTATTGTAATTTAATCATCTGCTCCAGGAAAGTAGCGAGGTTGCATGGTCACTTCTTGATGAGGTACACCTAGAAAATGCTGATAAATAAATGAGAATGACAAATGCACAACTCTTAAGCAGAGGAACTCAAGTGTTCCAAATCTGGGGACCTCTGACTACCCGCTCATCTCTTTAGCCTTCAGTTTTAATTCCTTTCTATCCAATACTATCCAAGGTGCGGCGGTGGCATAGTGATATTGTCACTGGATCTGTAATCCAGGGTAATGCTCTGGGGTCCCAGGTTCGATTCCCACCAGGGCTGATGGTGAAATTTGAATTCATTAAAAATTGGGAATTAAAAGTCTAATGATGACCATGAAACCATTGTCGATTGTCGTAAAAACCCATCTAGTTCACTAATGTCCTTTAGAGAAGGAAATCTTCATCCCTACATGTGACTCCAGACCCACACAGAGATGTGGTTGACTCTTAACTGGCCCCCACTGAAATGGCCGAGCAAGCCACTCAGTTCAAGGGCAATTAGGGATGGGCAACAAATGCTGGCCCAGCCAGCGACACCCAAATCCCAAAGAACACATTTTAAAAAAAGTGTTGACCTGGACGGACAAACTAACAAACCTGTTGCGACCTCCCGCACGAGCACAGCAGACAGTTTGATGATGGGGCTGAAGATGTGTTTGGTGTCTGCGTTGGCAGCGAGATTCTTACTGTGACACTTCAACATCAGTCGTTCATCTTGCTTCTGCGTCAGAACCAGAATGTCCTCTAACAGCAGTGTGTAAAGATCTGGAATGATATGGAAGGATGAACAGAATTAACATACACAAATTAATAATAAGAATCTTTATTAGTGTCACAAGTAGGCTTACATTAACACTTCAATGAAGTTACTGTGAAAATCCCCTAGTTTCCACACTCCGGCCCCTGTTCAGGTACACAGAGGGAGAATTCAGAATGTCCAATTCACCTAACAGCACATCTTTCGGGACTTGTGGGAGGAAACCCACGCAGACACGGGGAGAATGCGCAGACTCCGCAGACAGTGACCCAAGCCAGGAATCGAGCCTGGGAACCTGGCGCTGTGTAGCAACAGTGCTAACCACCTTGGTACCATACAGATATGTGTTGCACTCCCGCTTTCCCTGGCGGGGGGAGTGCAGACAATCAACATGAACGTACAGCCGAGGTTCCTCTTCCTGTTGAGATCCATACCCATCTTCATCCCCAAGGCCTATTTCCACAACATAGACAAAATGGTGTTTGTGCAGGGGAGAGGCAAGAACCAGAGGATCCCTAAGTCAACGCTGTAAAGGACGAAAAACATGGGCAGTCTAGCCTTGCCAAATCTACAGTATTACCACTGGCCGGCCACAGCCGAGAGCATAAGGGATGGATACAAGAACCAAGCATGGAATGGGTAAGGCTGGAGGAGTCCTGTTGCAAGGGAACGTCCCTCCGAGCCCTCGCCACAGCAATGCTCCCAACCCCCCCATTAAAGTACATAACCAGCCCAGTGGTGGTAGCTGCACTGAAAACATGAAACCAAATGAGGCAACATTGCCATTGAACCGAGATGTCCTCTGTGGCCCCCATCTGCGGAAACCACAAATTCCTGCCAACCATGCTTGACGCCACCTTTAAAAAATGGAAACAGGATGAGGGAACGCTAGCGGTCAGGGACCTTTACATAGGGGACAGATTCACGACCTTGGACAAGCTGACTGAGGACCTGGATCTGCTGACAGGACAGGTGCTCAGGCACCTCCAAATTAAACACTTACTCCGCAAGGAGACGGCAAAGTAACCCAGGCACCGAGAGACACTCTACTAGAGGAACTAATCAACACAGACAATAAGGAAGGGGGAACTGTGGGAACATATACGGATGATTGCTGGAAAGGGCAAGACTACCACTTGATAAAGCTAGATGGAAATGAGAGGATGAATTGGGGACAAAAGTGGGGTGGGGACTCTGGAGCGAAGCATTGAGCAGGGCCAACTCCACCTCCTCCTGAAACAAGGCTCAGCCTCATGCAGCTCAAAGTGGTGCACAGAACCCAGCTAACTCCAACCCGAATGAGAAGGTTCTTCTCGGAGGTGGAGGACAAATGTGAACGGTGCCAGGGAGGCCCGGCCAACCACAGGAAAAGTGTTCTGGGCCTGCCCCAGACTTATCGGGTTCTGGACAGCCTTCTCTGAGGCAATGTCCAAGGTTGTGGGGTTGAGGGTGGAGCTGTGCCCGAATGGCAGTCTTCGGGGTATCGGACCAGCCAGATCTTCATATGGGAAACAGGGAGGCGGGGAGGAAGACAAGGTAAGGCAGACACAAGAGAAAGAGGCGGGGGTGGGGGGGGAGAGCCAAGGGAAGCACAAAACGAGGGAAGCACAGTAACAAGGGGAGGAGGGGAAGGGCCCCTTCCCCACATAACAATAAAAAGTAAGAAGCAGAGCACAGTACATGGCGCCCAGGGCAGACAGCAACACTAAGAGGGAAACTAAACTACCAACGAGGGAGGGGGAGGGCGCTCCTGTAAAAACTGTTGTAAATAAGGCACAAACCTGTTTGTAAATACCAGATAACAGGACCTGTTACTCTAAAAACTGGAAAATACTAATAAAAATATTTTTAAAATAATTATGGCTTGGTGCCAAACCCCTGACTTTTTGCTGTACCCCTGTACATTATTCCTACGAAGGGAAGGAAATCTGTTGCCATTCCTGGTCGAGCCTACTTGTGACCACAGAATATTTAGCAATGTGGTTGACTCTTAAAATGTCCTCTGGACAAGGGTAGTTACCCACATCCATGAACGAATAATAAGGGAGGCACGTGGCACAATGGTTAGCACTGCTGCATACGGCGCCGAGGACCCGGGTTCGAATCCCGGCCCTGGGTCACTGTCCGTGTGGAATTTGCACATTCTCCCCGTGTCTGTGTGGGTTTCACCCCTACAACCCAAAGATGTGCAGGTTAGGTGGATTGGTCACGCAAAATTGCCCTTAATTAGAAAAAAAATAACTGGGCAGTCTAAAATTTAAAAAACAAATGAACGAATAACAAAATACATTTGCATGTGTGTGACGATAGAATGTTCAGAAAGCTGTGTCCAAGTTAAAATACACAACAGGGCCCCTGTGTAAATTCCAAATGGAATTTAGTGTCTGTGTTTGCACTGTCCTCTCAAGGATCAATGTCTTATGTCTCATTTTTTGATCCTTTTTACTCACCAATTGTCTTGTCTTTGTTCACCCGCCAAGTCAGAGGCCCTTCGTGAATCATATTCCGCTTTGTAAGATCCAGATTCTTAAACAAAAGAAGCACAAATTATTACATTAAATATAAAGAGGATCTTCACGTGTTGTCAGTTATTTCTTCCATGTTTACAGCTCTCACAGGTTCACTGGTATACATCGCTCATTATCGATGGCCTTTTGCTGTTTTTCCAGTCACTCACCCGAAATTCCTCAATCAGTGGGTAATCGGACTGCTTCAGGTTGGACAGGTCCAAGCGACGCTGGTAATCTTCCAGCCGCTGACAGAAAGAAACAATCTATTACCTTTCACAAAGCAACGCTGGACAGGCAACAATCACAGAATAATGACCCTTTCACCTTGCTCTTGTCCCAACCTTATACTCAACATAATTCCAAGTTTCAAGACTTGGTCACTGGCTTTTGGGCCAATAAGATACTGCTGCACAAATTTTAGACTATTTTTCTCGCTCTGTTCAGTGCTTAGCACCAACGTGTTACTGGATCAGCTGTTAACAACTGCACGAAGACTCCTGGGGTGTTTATGTAAATGAGACACGCAACCACCACCCAAGTACTGGTGGTGATGGAGGCTGGGAAAATAAATATTTCAAATAGAAAATTTCAAATTAAAAGCCGGAGGTATAACAGGATAGATGATCTCTGGTGAGGAAACAAGTCCCATTTTCGCTCCCTTGTCTTGTCTGTGAAAATGTTGGAGCCAGTCACAGAATGCCATGTGCTAACATGGCTTTAGGGGAGGCTGTGGCTTAGTGTTGCTGGAGTATTAACCCAGAGACCCAGGGTAATGATCTGGGGACCAGGGTTCCCACCATGGCAATAAAATATCTGGAATTAAAAGTCTAATGCTGGCCATGGATCCAATGTCGATTGTCTGCCATCCAAACCCAGTCTGGCCTACCTGCGACTCCAGGCCCACAGCAATGAAGTTAACTATTAAATACCCTCTGAAATGGCCCAGCAAGCCACTCAGTTGTAATCAACCGCTACAACAACACAAAATGGATGAAAGCGAACAGAGCACCCGGCATCGATCCAGGCACCGGAAACAATAATTGAAAACCTAGCCCTGCCGACCCTGCAAACTCCTCCTTACTAACATCTGGGAGCTTGTGCCAAGGTTGGGAGAGCTGTCTCACAGACTGGTAAAGCAACAGCCTGACAGTCATACTCACAGAATCATACCGTACAATGTCCCAGACACCACTATCCCCATTCCTGGGTACGTTTGGTCTCACCGGCAGGACAGACCCAGCAGAGGTGGGGGCACAGTGGGATACAGTCGGGAGGGAGCTACCCTGGGAGTCCTCAACATCAACTCTGGACCCCATGAAGTCTCATGGCTTCAGGTTGAACATGGGCAAGGAAAGTTTTTGCTTAACACATACCAGTCACCATCAGCTGATGAATCAGTGCTCCTTGTTGAGCACCACTTGGAGGAAGCACTGAGGGTGGCAAGGACGCAGAATATGCTCTGGGTGGGGGGACTTCAATGTCCCTCACCAACAGTGGCACCATTCGTGACTCCTCAGATAATGAAGCAGTCCATGTCCAAATGCAGCAAGACCTGGACAATATCCAGGCTTGGGCTGACAAGTGGCAAGTTACATTCGTGCCGCACAAGTGCCAAGCAATGACCATCTCCTACAAGAGAAAATCTAACCACCGCCCATGACATTCAATGGCATTACCATCACTGAATCCTCCACAGTCAACATTCTGGGGTTACCATTGATTAGAAACGGAACTGGACTAGCCATATTAATACTGTAGCTACTAGGGCAGATCAAAGGCTAGGAATCCTACGGCGAGTAACTCACCTCCTGAGCCCCCCAAAGCCTGTCCACTATCTACAAGGTACAAGTCAGGAGTGTAATGGAATACTCTCCACTTGCCTGGGTGAGTGCAGCTCCAACAACACTCAAGACGCTCAACACCATCCAGGACAAAGCAGCCCTATTGATTGCTCCACGTTCCACAAATATTCACTCCCTCCACCACCGACGAACAGCGGCAGCCGTGTGCACCATCTACAAGGTGCACTGCAGTAACTCACCAAGATTCCTTGGACAACGCCTTTCAAACACATGACCACTAGCATGTCGAAGGACAGCAGCAGATACCAGGAACCCCACCACCTGGAGGTTCCCTTCCAAATCACTCAACACCCTGACTTGGAAATATATCGCTGTTCCTTACTGTTGCTAGGTCAACATCTGGAACTCTCTCCCTAACAGCGCAGTGAGTGTACCTACACCTCAAGGGCTGCAGTGGTTCAAGGAGGCAACTCACCTTCAACCACCTTCTGAAGGGCAACTAGGGATGGACAATAAATGCTGGCCTAACCAGCGATGCCCACATCCTGTGAGTTAATTTTTTTTGAACTATCCGATAGAAGCAGAGTAATGGTAAAGGAAATGAAGTTAATGAATATAATACAAGTCACTGAACTTGTTCTCTCTCATGGCACCATTGGTTTCTGTAATAACTATTATCTATCCAAAAAATTTTTTTTTTTTAAATTCTGTCACAACATTGAAGTAATTAATGCAGTTGATTTCTCAAGAAAAGGATTAAGAAAAGCTCCATCAAATAAACTTCTGCTACTTATTAGGTGAGAAACATTTTCAGTTCAGGGCTGCACAAAGCGACCTGCAAACTCATCATCTGTCTGTGCACCATGGTACGGTTCCATACGGAGAGATTCCTCTGTGCAAATACTCACCTGCTTATTCTCAGCTTCCTTCACAGCCTGGTTCACAAAGTTCAGAATCTGACGGCAACATTCTGCTGCTTTCTTCACCTTCTTCTTCTCTTCATGTTGTTCTGGATCTAAGAATAAGGAGAGCTGTTTGATTCGGGATGAGACTTTCATCCTCCTCCAGATAATTACACACCAGATTTAATTGTAACTCCTGGCAGAATGAGATCGCACAGAGCAGGGGGATAAAGTTCAATATTGGGATGTACTTGGGAAATCAAATTAACAGAGGAAAATTAATGGGCAGCATGGTAGCACAAGAGGATAACACTGTGGCTTCACAGCGCCAGGGTCCCAGGTTAGATTCCCCGCTGGGTCACTGTCCTGTGCAGAGTCTGCACGTTCTCCCCGTGTCTGCGTGGGTTTCCTCGGGTGCTCGGGTTTCCTTCCCACAGCCAAAGACCTGCAGATTAGGTAGATTGGCCATGATAAATTGCCTTAGTGACCAAAAAGGTTACGGGGACAGGGTGGAAGTGAGGGCTTAGAACATAGAAAATACAGCACAGAACAGGCCCTTCGCCCACGCTGTTGTGCCGAACTTTTGTCCTAGTATTAAGAACAAAATGAATCTACACCCCATCCATTCTACCGTAATCCATGTACCTATCCAATAGCGCTTGAAGTCCCCTACTGTTCCGATATCAACTACTTCCACAGGCAGTGCATTCCATGCCCCCACTACTCTCTGGGTAAAGAACCTACCTCTGACATCCCCCCCCCCCCCGATATCTTCCATCATTCACCTTAAATTTATGTCCCCTTGTAATGGTTTGTTCCAACCCGCGGAAAAAGTCTCTGTCTACTTCCCCTGATCATATTATCAACCTCTATCAATTCGCCCCTCATCCTTCTCCGTTCTAATGAGAAAAGGCCTAGCACCCTCAACCTTTCCTCGTAAGACCTACTTTCCATTCCAGGCAACATCCTGGTAAATCTCCTTTGCACTTTTTCCAAAGCTTCCACATCCTTCCTAAAATGAGGTGACCAGAACTGCACACACTACTCCAAATGTGGCCGTACCAAGGTTTTGTACAGCTGCATCATCACCTCACGGCTCTTGAATTCAATCCCTCTGCTAACAAACGCTAGCACACCATAGGCCTTCTTCACAGCTCTATCCACTTGAGTGACAACTTTCAAAGATCTATGAACATAGACCCCAAGATCTCTCCGCTCGTCCACATTGCCAAGAACCATACCGTTAACCCAGTATTCCGCATTCATAATTGTCCTTCCAAAATGGACAACCTCACACTTGTCAGGGTTAAACTCCATCTGCCACTTCTCAGCCCAGCTCTGCATTCTATCTATGTCTCTTTGAAGCCGACAACAGCCCCCCTCACTATCCACAACTCCACCAATCTTCGTATCGTCTGCAAATTTACTGACCCACCCTTCAACTCCCTCATCCAAGTCATTGATGAAAATCACAAACAGCAGAGGACCCATAACTGAACCCTGCGGTACTCCAGTGGTAACTGGGCTCCAGGCTGAATATTTGCCATCCACCACCACTCTCTGACTTCTATCGGTTAGCCAGTTTGTTATCCAACTGGCCAAATTTCCCACTATCCCATGCCTCCTTACTATCTGCATAAGCCTACCATGGGGAACCATATCAAATGTCGTACTAAATCCATGTACACCACATCCACTGCTTTAATCTTCATCCCATGCTTGGTCACCTCCTCAAAGAATTCAATAAGACTTGTGAGGCAAGACCTACCCCTCATAAATCCGTGCTGACTATCCCTAATCAAGCAGTGTCTTTCCAGATGCTCAGAAATCCTATCCCCTCACTACCCTTTCCATTACTTTGCCTACCACCGAAGAAAGACTAACTGGCCTGTAATTCCCAGGGTTATCCCTATTCCCTTTTTTGAACAGGGGCATGACATTCGCCACTCTCCCAATCCCCTGGTACCACCCCTGTTGACAGTGAGGACGAAAAGATCATTGGCAATGGCTCTGCAATTTCATCTTTTGCTTCCCATAGAATCCTTGGATATATCCCGTCAGGCCCGAGGGACTTGTCTATCCTCAAGTTTTCAAAATGCCCAACACATCTTCCTTCCTAACAAGTATCTCCTCGAGCTTACCAGTCTGTTTCACTGTCCTCTCCAACAATATGGCCCCTCTCATTCGTAAATACTGAAGAAAAGTACTCATTCAAGACCTCTCCTATCTCTTCAGACTCAATACACAATCTCCCGCTACTGTCCTTGATCGGACCCACTATCGCTCTAGTCATTCTCATATTTCTCACATATTTGTAAAAAGCCTTGGGTTTTCCTTGATTCTACCCGCCAAAGATTTTTCATGCCCTCTCTTAGCTCTCCTAATCCCTTTGTTCAGTTCCCTCCTGGCTTAATCTTGTATCCCTCCAGCGACCTGTCTGAACCTTGTTTCCTCAGCCTTACATAAGTATCACTTCCTCTTAACAGGACATTCAACCTCTGTCAACCATGGTTCCCTCACTTGACCATCTCTCCCCTGCCTGACAGGGACATACATATCAAGGACACGTAGTATCTGTTCCTTGAACAAATTCCACATTTCAATTGTGTCCTTCCCTGACAGCCTATGTTCCCAGCTAATGCACTTCAGTTCTTGTCTGACAGCATCATATTTACCCTTCCCCCAATTGTAAACCTTGCTCTTTTGCACTCATCTATCCCTCTCCATTATTAAAGTGAAAGTCACAGAATTGTGGTCACTATCTCCAAAATGCTCCCCCACTAACAAATCTTATCACTTGCCCTGGTTCATTACCAAGTATCAATCCAATATGGCCTTCCCTCTGGTCGGACAATCTACATACTGTGTTAGAAAAGCTTCCTGGACACACTGCACAAACACCACCCCATCCAAACTATTTGATCTAAAGAGTTTCCACTCAATATTTGGGAAGTTGAAGTCACCCATGACTACTACCCAGTGACTTCTGCACCTTTCCAAAATCGGTTTCCCAATCTGTTCCTCCACATCTCTGCTGCTATTGGGGGGCCTATAGAAAACTCCCAACAAGGTGACTGCTCCTTTCCTATTTCTGACTTCAACCCATACTACCTCAGTAGGTAGATCCTCCTCGAACTGCCTTTCTGCAGCTGTTATACTATCTCTAATTAGCAATGCAACCTCCCATCTCTTTTACCACCCTCCCTAATCTTATAGAAACATCTATAGCCAGGAATCTCCAACAACCATTTCTGCCCCTCTTCTATCCATGTTTCCGTGATGGCCACCACATTGTAGTCCCCAAGTACCGATCCATGCCTTAAGTTCACCCACCATATTCCTGATTCTTCTTGCGTTGAAGTATACACACTTCAACCCATCTCCGTGCCTGCAGTACTCTCCTTTGTCAGTGTTACCTTCCCCACTGCCTCACTACACGCTTTGACGTCCTGAACATTGGCTACCTCAGGTGTTGGACTACAAGTCCGGTTCCCATTCCCTGCCAAATTAGTTTAAACCCTCCCGAAGAGTACTAGAAAACCTCCCTCCCAGGATAGTGGTGCCCCTCTGGTTCGGATGCAACCTGTCGCTGCTTGTACAGGTCCCACCTCCCCCAGAATGCGCTCCAATTATCCAAATACCTGAAGCCCTCCCTCCTACAAACATTCCTTAAGTGGGTGGTGCAGACTCGATGGGCCGAATGACCTCCTTCTGCATTGTATGTTTTATGAAACCTCCTTCAAAACCTAAAGTATGAGCGTGCAGAGTGTGCACTAGTGTCTTTAAAGTTTCATTAACACACCAATTAAAGGAGAATTAATGACACCATTTCAGGCAGTGTAGCTGCACAATAGACTGCGTTTGTGAATTAGAATTACGTACTTACTGGCCAGTGTTATCCTGCACAGGATCCTTCTCACAGGATCCTTTTCTCTCCTTAGCCAATCAGTTTGTCAGGGTTAGGACAATGAAACACTAAGTCTTCATATAAGTTAATGGTTCAGTTTAACTTTCTTGCATTTCACATTTTCTTTGCTGATGGTCCCCAGCTCCTGCTGTGTGACCCCCATCACACCCACCATTCCGACCTTTTCATGACTTTTCCACCTGACACCTTCATCCTTTTCTCTTTCTCGGAGGCCCTCTCCCTGTTTGAGTTCAGAAAGACCCTTACCAGTGTTTTTGGCGATATTTTCCCGAAGCAGTGGGTATTTGGTCAGTCGCTGCATCTCCGTTGGGATGATGTCCTTTAAGTTGCAGCCTCCGGCATTGCGGATTACTTTGTGCCTCCTGCAACAGATCACCCCTTTTATTTATTCATTCACAGAACGTGGACATCACTGTCTAGGCCAGCATTTATTACTCTGTATCTAACCCCGTGCTGTACCTGTCCTGGGAGTGTTTGATGGGGACATGTAGAGGGAGCTTTACCTCTGTATCAACCCCATGCTGTACCTGTCCTGGGAGTGTTTGATGGGGACAGTGTAGAGGGAGCTTTACTCTGTATCTAACCCCGTGCTGTACCTGTCCTGTGAGTGTTTGATGGGTCAGTGTAGAGGGAGCGTTACTCTGTATCTAATCCCATGCTGTACCCTGTCCTGGGAGTGTTTGATTGGGGACAGTGTAGAGGGAGCTTTACTCTGTATCTAACCCCATGCTGTACCTGTCCTGGGACTGTTTGATGGGGACAGTGTAGAGGGAGCTTTACTCTGTATCTAACCCCGTGCTGTACCTGTCCTGGGAGTGTTTGATGGGGACAGTGTAGAGGGAGCTTTACTCTGTATCTACTCCGTGCTGTACCTGTCCTGGAGTGTTGATGGGGACAGTTGTCGAGGGAGCTTTACTCTGTATCTAACCCGTGCTGTATACCTGTCCTGGGAGTGTTTGATGGGGACAGTGTAGAGGGAGCTTTACTCTGTATCTAACCCCCTCGTGCTGTACCTGTCCTGGGAAGTGTTTGATGGGGACAGTGTCGAGGGAGCTTTACTCTGTATCTAACCCCGTGCTGTACCTGTCCTGGGAGTGTTTGATGGGGACAGTGGTCGAGGGAGCTTTACTCTGTATCTAACCCGTGCTGTACCTGTCCTGGGAGTGTTTGATGGGGACAGTGGTAGAGGGAGCTTTACTCTGTATCTAACCCCGTGCTGGTACCTGTCCTGGGAGTGTTTGATGGGGACAGTGTAGAGGGAGCTTACTCTGTATCTAACCCCGTGCTGTAACCTGTCCTGAGAGTGTTTGGGAACCGGTGTCTCATTAAAGTCTAACATTACAGTCGGATTTGAAGACTCTCACCTGAATGATGGCCTGGAATCTGGAATCCTTCTTCTGTTTTGATTTGATGAGTTCCAGGGCAAAGGGCTGATTACTGCAGAAAGTGGCAGCTGCACGTTTAAAATTTATCCTCTTCAGAGCAGCTGAACTACAAAAGGAAAACCAGATTTGCTCAGACATGAGCCAATTGTCAACCAGACAATAGAACAAAAAATAACAGTCCGAACATTAAGATCAGATTATGAAATCTATAAGGAGACCTCAATATGGTTTTGGGATTTGGACAATGGTAACAGGACGGTCAATAATTGACATATTGTCGATTCCTAATCCCGGGGGGGGGACATTCTTTGTGAACTACTGCAGGCCTGCTGGTGTTTGGAAGGCACTCCCACATAGTGACAATAAGAAAAGGCAATAGATGTCCCAAGTCATAAAAGACAAAAATACTACAGATGCCAGAAAACTGAAAACTAAACCCCAGAAAATGCTGGATAAACTCAGCTGGTCTGGCTGCACCTTTGGAGAGAGAAACAGAGTTAACATCGAGTCCCTATCCTCTTCTTCAGAGTTGAAAAGCAAGTAGATATATAATGATTATATTTGAAGAGGGAAGAGCTTGGGCAGAATAGAGACCAGGGAAGGTCAAAGCTAAGGATGAGATTGACAATGATGTCATGGATGAAATACAAAGGGACTGTTAATGGCAGCATTAAGGACTGAAGATGCTGATGGTGGTATAAAGGGTGAGATAGTAGATTGTGTTAATACAACAAGGGTCCGTGCTCAGGGAAAAGTAAAACCAAAGAACAACTGACAGGTGGGCATGTAGGGGAGGGAGTCCACATCTCCACACCACCACTTCTTGCTTGAACAGATACCGAAGAATCCCTGTCCACAACTACTCTCCTCCGCCTAGCTGAACTTATTCTCTGAACTCAACAATTTCTACTTTAACTTGTCTCACTTCCTGACACTAAACGATGTGGCTATGGGTACCCGCATGAGCCCCAGCTATGCTCGTCTTTTTTCTGGGATATGTGGAATATTCCTTGTTCCAGTCCTAATCAGGCCGTCTCCCACAACTGTTTCCATGGCATTTATGACTGTATTGGCTCTGCTTCACTCTCTTGCTTGGAACCTGGAAAACATTTATCGATTTTGGTTCCAATTTCCACACCCCTTTCTCACCTTCACACAGTCCATCTCTGAAACCTCTCCTCCCTGCTCTGTTTCCATTCCTGGCAATAGACTGACCACCAATATTCATTAAAAACCCACCCACACCCAGCTACCTTGACGACCCCCCCCCCCCCCCCCCCCCCGACACCCTGTAATGTGATAAGACATAGGACCCTTCGAGTCTGCTCCGCCATTCAATCATGGCTGATATTTTCTAAACCCATTCTCCTGCCTTCTCCCCATAACCCCTGATCCCCTTATTAATCAAGAACCTATCTATCTCTGTCTTAAAGACACTCAGTGATTTGGCCTCCACAGCCTTCTACGGCAAAGAGTTCCACAGATTCACCACCCTCTGGCTGAAGAAATTCCTCCTCATCTCTGTTTTAAAGGATCGACCCTTTAGTCTGAGATTGTGTCC
The DNA here is from genome assembly GCF_902713615.1 of Scyliorhinus canicula. Taxonomy (NCBI): domain Eukaryota; kingdom Metazoa; phylum Chordata; class Chondrichthyes; order Carcharhiniformes; family Scyliorhinidae; genus Scyliorhinus; species Scyliorhinus canicula. The sequence goes on along the minus strand of NC_052164.1, from coordinate 106,238,528 downwards.
TCTGCTTCTAGTTTTTCCTACAAGTGGAAACATCCTCTCCAAGTCCACTCTATCCAGGCCTCGCAGTATTTTGTAAGTTTCAATGATATCCCCCCCTCATCCTTCTAAACTCCAACGAGTACAGACCCAGAGTCCTTAACCCGTTCCTCATTGGACAAGTTCTTCATTCCAGGGTTCATTCTTGTGAACCTCCTCTGGACCCTTTCCAAGGCCAACACATCCTTCCTTAGATACGGGGCCCAAAAATGCTCACAATACTCCAAATGGGGTCTGACCAGAGCCGTATCCAGCCTCAGAAGTACATCCCTGGTCTTGTATTCTAGCCCTCTCGACATGGATGTTAACATTGCATTTCCCTTCCCTGCTGGCAGCATTTCACTTTGGGGGTGTGGGTGGCCCTGATTGGGCAGGGTGTTGGGAGTTGAATTTCTCTAGTTTGGCGGGGAGGGTGACGGCTGATTTGTTGAGGTGGGATAATCTTCCTCCGACATTGGTGGGCTGGGTACGGGCGGTGAAGATGAATATTTTGCCATGATTCTGGTTTTTGTTTCAATGGCTGCCAGTCTTTTTGCCCACGGCGTTTTTCAAAGGTGTGGATAGGCTGATCTCTGTTTGTCTGGACGGGAAAGGTGGTCAGGATAAGGAAGGTGATATTGCAGAGGGGATGGCCATTTGGGTATGGGGGGGGGGGGGGGGGGGGGGGGGG
>NC_052164.1:106173038-106237322 GCF_902713615.1 Scyliorhinus canicula | reverse complement strand
CAAAATTTTGTTTTCATTTTTCGTTAGGCAGCCCTTCGGCCGCCATCCCACATGCTATTTACATCCAGGAACATTCGGATGGTAAACTAGCAAAGCCTGCGAGACGGCTCGCAGGAGAAGGATTGTTAGGTGTATTCTGGTCTTCAAATTCGCTTTTGAAAAACAAAAAAATGAGGGGAGTCACAGGGTGTGACTTGGCCAGTCATTTTTAAAGGGTCAATCGGAATATAAAAGACAGATGGGATTTATCCTAGGATTCTCTGGGAAGCCAGGGAAGAGATTGCTGAGCCTTTGGCTTTGATTTTTAGGTCATCATTGGCTACAGGAATAGTGCCAGAGGACTGGAGGATAGCAAATGTGGTCCCTTTGTTCAAGAAGGGGAGTAGAGATAACCCCGGTAACTATAGGCCGGTGAGCCTAACGTCTGTGGTGGGTAAAGTCTTGGAGAGGATTATAAAAGATACAATTTATAATCATCTAGATAGGAATAATATGATTAGGGACAGTCAGCATGGTTTTGTGAAGGGTAGGTCATGCCTCACAAACCTTATCGAGTTCTTTGAGAAGGTGACTGAACAGGTAGACGAGGGTAGAGCAGTTGATGTGGTGTATATGGATTTCAGTAAAGCGTTTGATAAGGTTCCCCATGGTCGTCTATTGCAGAAAATACGGAGGCTGGGGATTGAGGGTGATTTAGAGATGTGGATCAGAAATTGGCTAGTTGAAAGAAGACAGAGTGGTAGTTGATGGGAAATGTTCAGAATGGAGTTCAGTTACGAGTGGCGTACCACAAGGATCTGTTCTGGGGCCGTTGCTGTTTGTCATTTTTATAAATGACCTAGAGGAGGGCGCAGAAGGATGGGTGAGTAAATTTGCAGACGACACTAAAGTCGGTGGAGTTGTAGACAGTGCGGAAGGATGTTGCAGGTTACAGAGGGACATAGATAAGCTGCAGAGCTGGGCTGAGAGGTGGCAAATGGAGTTTAATGTGGAGAAGTGTGAGGTGATTCACTTTGGAAAGAATAACAGAAATGCGGAATATTTGGCTAATGGTAAATTCTTGGTAGTGTGGATGAGCAGAGGGATCTCGGTGTCCATGTACATAGATCCCTGAAAGTTGCCACCCAGGTTGATAGGGTTGTGAAGAAGGCCTATGGTGTGTTGGCCTTTATTGGTAGAGGGATTGAGTTCCGGAGCCATGAGGTCATGTTGCAGTTGTACAAAACTCTAGTACGGCCGCATTTGGAGTATTGCGTACAGTTCTGGTCGCCTCATTATAGGAAGGACGTGGAAGCTTTGGAACGGGTGCAGAGGAGATTTACCAGGATGTTGCCTGGTATGGAGGGAAAATCTTATGAGGAAAGGCTGATGGACTTGAGGTTGTTTTCGTTAGAGAGAAGAAGGTTAAGAGGTGACTTAATAGAGGCATACAAAATGATCAGAGGGTTAGATAGGGTGGACAGCGAGAGCCTTCTCCCGCGGATGGAGGTGGCTAGCACGAGGGGACATAGCCTTAAATTCAGGGGTAATAGATATAGGACAGAGGTCAGAGGTGGGTTTTTTACGCAAAGAGTGGTGAGGCCGTGGAATGCCCTACCTGCAACAGTAGCGAACTCGCCAACATTGAGGGCATTTAAAAATTTATTGGATAAGCATATGGATGATAAGGGCATAGTGTAGGTTAGATGGCCTTTAGATTTTTTCCATGTCGGTGCAACATCGAGGGCCGAAGGGCCTGTACTGCGCTGTATCGTTCTATGTTCTATGTTCTAGATGCACTAACAGGTAAAGATCTTAAACTGTGTATTGACAGATACTGTGCTTGATCCCATAGCTTTCAAAGGAAGAGACAGGGATCGAAGCAAGGATTGTCCATACAGGAGGAAGAAAGAAGGAAAACCAAGATGAAGATGATGGAAGCTCACCTATTGTTGTTAACTGTTATATCTGTTTGTGTGGAAACAAGACACGTTTCCCCCACAACCCCCACCGTAAATGTTTCCCTTACAACCACTCCCCAGTGCTCAGCTCTGATCAGTGAGGTTCAGACCTGGTGCACAAAATTTATGACATGGTACTCCATGTCATACGTAATCGAATCACTACTGGTGATTGCGATCCTCGTTATCCTTGTACAGACCCTCAGGTTGAGGAAGTGGAAGAGGAGAGCCTCCCGTTCTTGCCCTTCCGTCTATGGAGTTCGATCTCCGATTTTCCGATTTCATCAATCCCCTCTGCCCCATGATGAATAAAGAACTGTGTAATGAATAAAAATTCGACCCTGTATTGTATTGTCCTATACTCGACTGCCGAGTTAGGAAATGTGATGTTGTGGTGTGAATGGTTAAGGTTTTAGAGTGTGAGGAAATGTTAAGTTAAGTTAAGGATAATTGTGATAGGTAGAGGTTCCCAGTTTATGGTAATGCATGTCCCCTTTGACATAGCGCCAAGTAGAATGTTAGGTAAAAAAAATTTCTTCCCATAGTTTAAGATAGAGTAGCCCAGGAACTGGCAAGAGGTCAGGGGACACAAAGAAGGCAACCCAGATGCACTCAAGGCGACGTACATTGTGATCCTTCACAATATTTTGATTGTGAGGATCACAAGGAGGGAATGTAGCCACCTAAAATGGACGCTGAGCTACAAAATAAGCCAAGCGCTAAGACTGCTGGGAAACAGACAGTTTAGCCAGAACAGCAGTCTGCAAAGAGAGCATTTTGCATTCTGCAAGTAGCAGAAACCAGTTTGGGCTCAGGTGAGAAGACCTTAGCTAGGTGCAAATGGCAAAACGCTTTGCATGCTAATGAGGCAATCAGACCTGAACACCCACACAATAGATACATTTGATTCTGAATGGACACATTTGAATCAAGACCCAGACATCGAGGCACCAGAAACCTCCAAACAAAAGGGCATAAGAAACGCCCCCCCCCATCACGGAGACCCCCTCGCATTGGGGAATTAAAACAGTATCGATGAGGAATTGACCCAATAGGTAAAGCCCGCCCAAGAAGAGGGAAGGACAATGGGATCCCTATAAAAGACAGGGACCTCGTGTTGTCCGGTCTGCTTTTCCGTGCTCCGGCTCTGACCAAGACCTTGAAGATCCAATCTGACTCCAGCCGTCGAGCACCAGCCGCCGAACCGTAAGTGCCAGTACGACGCTCGCTACGCGAACTAAGCCCGCTAGAACCCCCAGTGACCAGAACGCTTGCTGAAGGTTGCAGCCCAAGACCAGGACGAAGGCCTCGCTCCCTGACCTTGCCTGTTCCTGTTAGATAAGTATTCTGATTACTTTAGTTTAGTCATAGCTTAGTCTCTTAGTGTGTGCATGAATATTTATTATTACTGTATAATAAATATTATCGTTTGGACCTTACTAATCGGTGTATCGTCTTTATTACTTTGAACTTGACCTTGGAATACTCGTGACGTTGTCTATACGGCAACTGGCGACTCCTAAGCTGAATAAATACATAAGACAGAGCCTAGTGGTGTTAAGCACTTGGAAGTTAATACACCCCAATAAACGCGTTTTGCGCCCATAGCAAAACGTGCAACAACGGTACGTCATGGTCAGCGGGGTCCTGGATGGGGCACCAGTAGTACTAGTTAACGTGGACGACACAAGCTTCATCAAAAAGCAGATGGCAGAAATCCTTGACAAAGCGGGAAGAGATCGGGAGGAAAGGGCGGCTGGGCAGCAGCTGGTCGACTCCTTGCTGGAGGTGGACTGTAAATACTCCGAGGCCCCGACCGTAGAGCTCCTGGCAGAGAGGAAAGAGCTACAAAGGAACTTTGATCTGCTCTCCACCAGGAAAGCAGTGGACCAACTCCGCCAGGCACGTGGGACCCTATAGGAACACGGAGACAAAGACACACCATTTGAGAAAGCAGGCAGCCAGCAGAGAAATTGCACAAATCAGGGATACCAGATTAGAAACAGAACCAGAAAAAAAAATCAACAAAACCTTCAAGGCCTTCTACCAAGGGCCTTAGGGAAGTCCGGGATGAAACGGTTCCTTGATGGACTGGACATACCAGTTGTGGGGGGAGGGCAGAAAATGGGGCCTGGAAGCACCACTAGCACTGGGAGAGATCATGGACAGTATTAGCTCCATGCAGGCGGGGAAGGCGCAGGGACCAGACGGGATCCCGGCGGACTTCCACAAAAAATTTGCGACCGCTCTGGCCCCGCACCTGCGGAAGATGTTCACAGACTCGCTGGCTAAGGGCAAACTGCCACCCACCCTAGCACAGGCCTCAATCTCGCTGATGCCCAAGAAAGATAAAGACCCAGCAGCACTCCCAGCTCCATCCAAAAAACTCTCCAGCAGCCCGGTGGTGGTAGCCACCCTCCAGTCCTGGAACGAACTGCGGCAGCAATTTGGCCTAACCAAAATGTCAGACAAAGCTCCCATCTGCAACAACCACCTTGATTGACACCACCTTCAAAAAGTGGGGACAGGACGGAGGGACACAAAGTCAGGGACCGATATACGGACGGCAGGATCGCAACACTGGACAAACTGACAGAGAAATTCTAGTTAGCCTGGGGAAACGAGGTAAGGTACCTGCAACTCAAAAGCTTTCTACGAAAGGAGACAAGGACGTACCCACAACCGCCACAACAGACATTACTGGAAGAGTTACTGGACACAAGCATCCTAGATAAAGGGAACTGTAGCGACATGTATCACTGACTGGTAGAAAGGGCCGACACCATACTGGACGCAACAAGAAAGAAATGGCAGGAGGACCTGGGGATTGAAGTAGGGTGGGGACTCTGGAGTGAAGCACTGCATAGAGTCAACTCCACCTCCACGTGTGCAAGGCTCAGCGTCACACAACTAAAAGAGGTACATAGAGCACACTTAACAAAAACCAGTATGAGTCGGTTCTTCCCGGAGGTGGAGGATAGATGTGAGAGGTGCCAAGGAGGCCCAGCCAACCATGCCCACATGTTCTGGTCTTGCCCCAGACTTGCGGGGTACTGGACAGCCTTCTTTGAGGCAATGTGCAAAGTGCTGCGGATGAGGGTGGAGCCATGCCCGAAAGTGGTGGTCTTCGGGGTATCAGACCAGCCAGATCTATTCCTGGGGAGGAGGGTGGATGCCCTTGCCTTTGCCTCCCTGATCGCCCGCCGTAGAATCCTGTTTGGCTGGCGGTCAGCAGCACCACCCAAAGCTGCAGACTGGCTGCAACCTCCCAGAATCTTTCCAAATAGAGAAAATCAAATTAGTCATCCGAGGGTCAGACGACGGCTTCCACAGAACATGGGAGCCATTCATCCAATTGTTCCGGGACCTGTTTGTGGCCAACAAGCCAGAATTGCCAGGTAGCCAAGAGGGAGAAGAGACAGGGAACAATAGAGGAGAACCAGGGAGGTTGGGGGGGGAAATGATGGCCGGACGGACGGCACGGGAAACAACAACAAGCTAGGCATCTACAGGAACAGAGAAGAAGGAGATTCCAGGCGAAAGACGGGACGCACGGCTGAAGCGGAGGTGAGCGCGAGACGACAACGGCAGCGAAATTCGTCCGGGAGAAGCAAGTGACAACACCAACACCAGACCCATTTGAGTATTGCCCTCTGTAATTGTTTGCACACACACACACACACACACACACGAGCTGGTGCATAATACCTTACCAGTTACTTTATTTTATTTTTTATTTATTTTTTATTACTACTTTTTTTTGGTATGTTTGTGTATGCCCTTCTCTTCTATATATATTTTTCTGTGTACATAACGGTAAATATACTTTGTTCAAAAACCCAATAAAAAACATTTATTCAAAAAAACCTTGCTCCTCACACCTTACACCCATGCCCCCTAATAATTGACTCTTCCACCCTGGGAAAAAGCTTCTGACTATCCACTCTGTCCATGCCCCTCAATCTTGTCGACCTCTATCAGCTTGCCCCTCAACCTCTGTCATTCCAATGAAAACAACCAAGTTTCTCCAACCTCTCCTCAATGCTAATGCCCTCCATACCAGGCAACATCCTGGTAAATGTTTTCTGCACCCTCTCCAAAGCCTCCACATCCTCCTGGTAGTGTGGCGACCAGAATTGATCACTGTATTCCAAGTGTGACCAAACTAAGGTTCTGTAAGGTGCAGCATGACTTGCCAATTTTTATACTCAATGCCCCGTCCGATGAAGGCAAGCATGCCGTATCTCTTCTTCACTACCGTCTCCATCTGCGTTGCCACTTTCAGTGACCTGTGGACCTGTACACCAGATCCCTTTGCCTGTCAATACTCTTAAGGATTCTGCCATTTACTGTATATTTCCCATCTGTATTAGACCTTCCAAAATGTAATACCTCACATTTGTCCGGATTAAACTCTATCTGTCAATTGTACAACACGGTGCGTTATAGTGTGCACACTATTGCATATCTCAGTGTTATAGTGTGCACACTATTGCATATCTCAGTGTTATAGTGTGTACACTATCATACATCTCTCAAAGTTAGTGTGTACATTATTGTATATCTCACTGCGTGTGTGTACGCTATTGTATATCTGACTGTGCTATCGTGTGTACACCATTGTATATCTCACTGTATGTTATAGAATAGTGTACGCTATTGTATGTCTGTGTGTTATAGTGTGTACTATACAGAAAATGGAATGCATGCTCATGTCTCGCAGAAATGTTTTACAGGTCAGTGGTTTACTTACATTTAATTAATCGGACCACCTCCACATGATTCGAGTGAGTCACCAGTGATCCATTAACCTGCAGAAAAAAAACCTTTATTATAATCTCCACTATTTGCTGGAAAAAATTCTTGACTTGATTGTTATAGGAAAGGACAAGGATGGGCCTGAAATCAAAGTTCTATACTGGGGTAGGCCGACTTCAATCAGATCAGATATGATTTGGTCAGAGTGGACTGGGAGCAGACATTTTTAGCTAAATGTGTGATGGAACAGTGGGACGCATTCAAGAAGGAAATAGGGAGAATACAGTTGCAATGAAGAAAAAGGGTGGGCCCACAAATCCAGTGACCCCTGGATATCGAGGGATGTACAGCATTGGATACGGAGAAAAAAGGAAGCTTATGGCAGATATCGAGGGCTCAAAACAGCGGAAGACCTAAAGGCGTATAGAATGTGCAAGAGGAAAAGAAAGGAAATTAGGAGGGCAAAAAAGGGGACATGAAAGGATACTGGCAGGTAAAATAAAGGAAAATCCTAAGTTGTTTACAAGTACATTAAGGGTAAAAGGATAACTAGGGAAAGAGTAGGGCCCATTCAGGGGTAATTTGTGTGTGGAGCCGGAGGACGTAGGCAGGGTTCGAAATGAATACTTTGTGTCAGTGTTTACTCATGAGAGGGACGGTGTCAGTATAGAAATCAGGGAGAAGGACTGTGATAAAATTAAAGAGATTAACAGAGAGGAGATTCTGAGTTCTCTGGACGACTTAAAGGTAGACAAATCTCCAGAGCCGGATGAAATATATCCCAGGCTGTTGAGTGAGGTAAGGGAGGAAATAGCAGGGGTGCTAACAATAATTTGCAATTCCTCTCTGGCCACAGGAGGTGTTCTGGGGGACTGGACGATAGTCAATGTGTCGGGGGACTGGAGGATAGTCAATGTGCCGGGGGACTGGAGGATAGTCAATGTGCCGGGGGACTGGAGGATAGTCAATGTGCCGGGGGACTGGAGGATAGTCAATGTGCCGGGGGACTGGAGGATAGTCAATGTGCCGGGGGACTGGAGGCTAGTCAATTTGTTGGGGGACTGGAGGCTAGTCAATGTGTCGGGGGACTGGAGGATAGTCAATGTGCCGGGGGACTGGAGGATAGTCAATGTGTCGGGGGACTGGAGGATAGTCAATGTGTCGGGGGACTGGAGGATAGTCAATGTGCCGAGGGACTGGAGGATTGTCAATGTGCCGGGGGACTGGAGGATAGTCAATGTGCCGGGGGACTGGAGGATAGTCAATGTGCCGGGGGACTGGAGGATAGTCAATGTGCCGGGGGGACTGGAGGATAGTCAATGTGCCGGGGGACTGGAGGATAGTCAATGTGCCGGGGGACTGGAGGATAGTCAATGTGCCGGGGGACTGGAGGATAGTCAATGTGCCGGGGGACTGGAGGATAGTCAATGTGCCGGGGGACTGGAGGATAGTCAATGTGCCGGGGGACTGGAGGATAGTCAATGTGCCGGGGGACTGGAGGATAGTCACTGTGGCACCCTCATTCAAGAAACCAGGAAACTACAGGCCAGTCAGTCTAACCTCAGTGGTGGGAAAACTATTGGAAGCAATTCTGAGAGAATGAATTAATCTGCATGTCAAGGCAGGGATTAATCCAGAACAGTCAGCATGGTTTTGTTAAGGGAAGGTTATGTCTGACCACCTTGATTGAGCTTTTTGAAGAAGTGGCCAGGTGTGCAGATGAGGGCAATGCATTTGACGTAGTCTACTTGAACTTCAGCAAGGCTTTTGATGAGGTCCCACCTGGGAGACTGATAGCGAAGGTAAGAGCCCACGGGATCCAAGGAAATTTGGCAAATGGATCCAAAATTGGCTGAGTGGCAGGAAGCAGAGGGCGATGGTCGAGGGGTATTGCTCCTGACTGAAAGCCTGTGTCCAGTGGGATCCTGTAGGGATCAGTGTTGGGGCCCTCGCTGTTTGTGGTTTATATCAGTGATTTTGATATGAATGTAGGAGGGTTATCCGAGTTTGTGGATGATGCAAAAATTGGTGGGGTGGTAAATAGTGAGGAGGAAGCCTTCGATTACAGGATGCAGACGGGCTCGTCAGATGGGCTGATCAGTGGCAAATGGAATTCAATCCGGATAAGTACGAGGTGATGCAATTGGGCAGGACAAACAAGGCAAGGGAATACATGATAAACAGCAGGACCCTGGGAAGCACTGAGGATCAGAGGGGCCTTGGTGTGCATGAACACCCGTCCCTTAAGGCAGCAGAGCAGGTGGATACAGTGGTTAAGGAGGCATTTGGTATAATTGCCTTTATTAGCCGAGACACAGAGTTTAAGAGCAGGGAGGTTATGCTGGAACTGTACACAATGTTGGTTAGGCCACAGCGAGAGTATTGTGTGCAGTTCTGGAATCCACATTATAGGAGGGATGTGATAGCACTGGAAAGGGTGCACAGGAGATTTACCAGGATGTTTCCTGGGCTGGAGAGTTTTAGTTACGAAGAGAGATTGGATAGACTTGGATTGTTTTCCTTAGAGCAGAGGAGACAGAGGGGGGACATGATCGAGATGTATGGCGGCACGTGGCGCAGTGGTTACGGGCGCTGAGGACCTGGGTTCGAATTCCGGCCCTGGGTCACTGTCCGTGTGGAGTTTGTACATTCTCCCAGTGTCTGCATGGGTTTCACCCCCACAACCCAAAGATGTGCAGGTTAGGTGGATTGGCCATGCTAAATTGCCCCTTAATTGAAAAAAAAATAATTGGGTACTCTAAATTTATTTTTAAAAAGAAATGATTGAGAGGTATAAAATTATGAGGGGCATGGAGTAGACAGGATAGACAGGAACAAAAATGTCCACCTTGGTGGAGGGATCAGGGTGGGGGGGAAGGAGGGCAAAGATGGTGGGGGGGCCTTGTGCGGCACAGCGGTTAACACTGTTGGTTCACAGCTCCAGGATCCCAGGTTCGATTCTCAGCTTGGGTCACTGTCTGTGCGGAGTCTGCACGTTCTCCCTGTGTTTGGGTAGGTTTCCTCCGGGTGCTCCAGTTTCCTCCCACAGTCCAAAGATGTGCAGGTTAGGTGGATTGGACATTCTGAATTCTCCTTCTGTGAACCCGAACAAGCGGTGGAACGTGGTGACCAAGGGCTTTTCACAGTAACTTCATTGCAGTGTTAATGTAAGCCTACTTGTGAAATTAAAGATTATTATTACTATTAGAAATCGGGTGAAGGTGTGGGGGGGGGGGGGGGAGGGGGGGGGGGGAGTGAGGGCGAAGGTGGGTGAGTGAGATCAAAGAGGGAGGGTGAAGGGAGAGAGAGAGACGGAGACAGAGAAAGGGAGTGAGTAAGAGAGAGAAGGGATAAGGAGGAGTGAGGCTTCTAACTAAATTGAATGCAAGGCCCTGGTGTTTGATGTAGTCCAATAGTACATGAGGAGTTAAACTGATTATGTGGAGAGTTACTGCTCCTGAAATAAGGTGGACCAAATGTTTAAGAGAATAATAAGCAAGTGAATAATTACAGCAAGATATTGAAATGTGTCAATTGATGTGATGCGAAGACCGGCAGGCCTCACCTTAATGATTCTGTCGCCCTGCTGCACACCTGCGCGCACGGCTGCCCCATCTGTCAAACCAACACACCAGGAGTTAGGACAGCGCAAGTGCAAATCAAGTAGCAAACATTCTCTTTTTTAAAAAATAATTTTTATTGAAATATTTTGAAAAATGTATAACAGAACAATAATAATAACAATAATAAACACCCCCGGCACCCGTAACAACGCATATAACGAACCCCCCCCCACCCAATAAACAAAATAAATTAACAATAATTAAATTAACATAAACAATAACCCCTGAAACCCCCCCCCCCCGGTTGTTGCTGCTGCTGACCTAGTTCCTTATCGTTGAGTCAGAAAGTCGAGGAAAGGCTGCCACCGCCTAAAGAACCCTTGTACCGACCCTCTCAGGGCGAATTTGACCTTCTCCAGCTTAATGAAACCCGCCATGTCATTGATCCAGGCCTCCACGCTTGGGGGTCTCGCATCTTTCCATTGCAACAAGATCATCCGTCGGGCTACTAGGGACGCAAAGGCCAAAACACCGGCCTCTTTCGCCTCCTGCACTCCCGGCTCCATCCCAATCCCAAATATTGCGAGTCCCCAGCCTGGTTTGACCCTGGATCCTACCACCCGCGACACCGTCCTCGCTACCCCCTTCCAGAATTCTTCCAGTGCCGGGCATGTCCAAAACATATGGACATGGTTCGCTGGGCTCCCCGAACACCTGATGGACCTGTCCTCACCCCCAAAAAACCTGCTCATCCTCGTCCCGGACATATGAGCCCTGTGCAGTACCTTGAACTGGATGAGGCTAAGCCTCGCACATGAAGAGGAGGAGTTCACCCTCTCCAGGGCGTCCGCCCATGTCCCCTCCTCAATCTGTTTCCCCAGCTCCACTTCCCACTTAGCCTTCAGCTCCTCTACCGACACCTCTTCCACCTCCTGCATCACCTGGTAGATGTCAGACACCTTCCCATCCCTGACCCACACCCCCGAAAGCACCCTATCTCTTACCCCCCGTGGGGGCAGCAAAGGGAACCCCTCCACCTGCCGCCTAGCAAACGCCTTAACCTGAAGGTACCTGAACATATTCCCCGGGGGAGCTCAAACTTCTCCTCCAGCTCACCCAGGCTCGCAAACCTCCCGTCAATGAACTGGTCTCCCAACTTCCTTATGCCCGCCCTGTGCCACCCCAAGAACCCACCATCAATGTTCCCTGGGACAAACCGGTGGTTCCCCCGCAGCGGGGCCTCCACTGAGCCCCCCACTCCCCCCCTGTGTCGCCTCCACTGCCCCCAAATCTTGAGGGTAGCCGCCACCACCGGGCTCGTAGTGTACCTCGTTGGAGGGAGTGGCAACGGCGCCGTTACCAGTGCCTTCAGGCTCATGCCTCCACAGGACGCCATCTCCATCCGTTTCCATGCTGCCCCTTCCCTCCCCATCTATTACCCACTTAGGTACCATCGAGACGTTAGCCGCCCAATAGTACCCAGAGAGGTTGGGCAGTGCCAGCCCCCCTCTATCCCTGCCCTGCTCCAAAAAGACCCTCCTCACCCTCGGAGTCCCGTGCGCCCAAACAAATCCCATGATGCTGCCGTTCACCCTCCTAAAAAAGGCCCTCGGAATGAAAATGGGGAGGCACTGAAACAAAAACAAAAACCTCGGGAGCACCGTCATTTTCACGGACTGTACTCTACCCGCCAACGACAGCGACAGCATGTCCCACCTTTTAAATTCCTCCTCCATCTGCTCCACCAACCTAGTGAAATTAAGCTTATGCAAAGTCCCCCAACTCCTAGTCACCTGAACCCCCAGGTACCTAAAACTCCTCACTGCCCTTTTTAGCGGGAGCCTACCAATCCCCTCCTCCTGATCTCCCGGGTGTACAACAAACAGCTCGCTCTTGCCCAGGTTCAACTTGTAGTCCGAGAAACTCCAAAACTCAGCAAGAATCTCCATCACCTCCGGCATTCCCTCCAACGGGTCTGCTACGTACAGCAGCAAGTCATCTGCATAAAGCGACACTCGGTGCTCCTCCCCACCCCGCACCAGACCCCTCCACCTCCCTGACTCCCTGAGCGCCATGGCCAGAAGCTCAATTGCCAACGCAAAAAGCAAGGGGAACAGGGGGCACCCCTGCCTCGTCCCATGGTAGAGCCTGAAGTACTCGGACCTCCTCCCGTTTGTCACTACACTCGCCATCGGGGCCTCGTACAGCAACCTCACCCATTTAATACACCCCTCCCCAAACCCGAACCTCTCTAACACCTCCCACAAGTACCCCTACTCAACCCTATCAAAGGCCTTCTCCACACCCAATGACACCACAATCTCCGCCTCTCCTTCTGCCGCCGGCATCATTATCACATTTAGCAGCCTTCGCACGTTAGTGTTCAGCTCCCTCCCCTTCACAAAACCAGTCTGATCTTCATGTATCACCCCCGGCACACAGTCCTCTATTCTCGTGGCCAAGATCTTCGCCAGCAACTTGACGTCCACATTCAGCAGTGAAATTGGCCTATATGATCCACACTGCAAGGGGTCCTTATCCCGCTTCAGGATCAGGGAAATCAGCGCCCGTGACATCGTCGGGGGCAAAACACCCCCCTCCCATGCCTCGTTAAAGGTCTGAACCAACAGGGGGCCCAACAGGTCCGCATATTTCTTATAAAATTCAACCGGGAACCCATCTGGTCCCGGCGCCTTCCCCGACTGCATGCGGCCAATCCCTCTAACCAGCTCCTAAATCGATCGGCGTCCCCAGTCCCTCCACCTGCTCCTCCTGCACCCTTGGAAATCGCAGCCTGTCCAAAAAGCTCTCCATTCCGCCCCCCACCACCGGCGGCTCCAACCGGTACAGTTCCCTGTAGAAGTCCCCAAAGACCCCATTGACCTCTGCCCCCTGCCGCACCACATTCCCACCCATATCCTTCACTCCGCCAATCTCCCTAGCCGCGTCCCGCTTGCGAAGCTGATGCGCCAGCATCCTGCTCGCCTCCTCTCCATACTCGTAGACCGCTCCCTGCACCTTCCTTCACTGTGTCTCTGCCTTTCTGGTGGTCAATAAATCAAACTTGGCCTGCAGGCTACACCGCTCCCCCAGCAATCCCTCCTCCGGGGCCTCCGCATACCTCCTATCTACACTCAACAGCTCCCCAACCAGTCTCTCCCTCCTCTCCCTATGGGCTCGGATGGAAATCAGCTCCCCCCCAATCACTGCCTTCAGAGCCTCCCACACCATCCCCACCCAGACCTCCCCAGTATCATTGACCTCTAGGTACCTCTCGATACATCCCCGGACCCTCCTGCACACCTCCTCATCAGCCAACAACCCCATGTCCAGACGCCAAAGCGGGCGCTGGTCCCGCACCTCCCCCATCTCCAGATCCACCCAATGCGGAGCATGGTCCGAAATCGCTATAGCCGAATATTCGGCATCCTCCACCCTCGGGACCAGCCCCCTACTCAGGACAAAGAAATCAATGCGGGATTAAACCCTGTGCACGTGGGAGAAAAAATAAAAAGAGTACTCCCGAGCCCTCGGCCTCCCAAACCTCCAGGGATTCACCCCTCCCACCTGGTCCATAAACCCCCTCAACACCTTGGCTGCCGCCGACCTCCTGCCTGTCCTTGGACTAGAACGATCCAGTAGGGGATCCAGCACCGTATTGAAGTCCCCCCCCCCAATGATCAGGCCCTCCACCTCCAGGTCAGGAGTAGTAAACATTCTCAATCCTCATTCGTACTAAACCTGCTTCAGAAAATTGGTTTACTGAAATTTCCAAATGTAATTGTACAGATTAAGGGGGAAACATCTAAATTAGGCAGAGATTCACATTGCAATAACAACAGAGAAAATTTGATGAAGTGTGAAGTTAGAATTACCCTCTTTGACAGACTGGACAAACACAGGATTATCGCCACTGACCGTCAGGCCAAATCCATTCTCATCTCTCTGAATTATGACACAGCGTTGAACCAGGCCTGGGTAAAACGATAGAGGGAAAACAAGTGAACCATCTGAGCAACTTCCTGAAATATTCATACATCAAAGGAATGAAAGCCAGACTGTGGTAGGAGTGGGAGAGAGAGAGAGAGAGAGAGAGAGAGAATGAGAGCGAGAGAGTTAGCGAGCGAGCATGGCCCCCGAGAGAGCACGAGCAAGGGGGGGGGGGGGGGCATGAGAGAGCCAGAGAGCGAGGGGGTCGCAAGAGACCCACAGGCGAGGGGGGGGTCGCGAGACCGAGGGGGGAGGGGTGGGTCACGAGAGACCGAAGGGGGTTGCAAGAGGCTGAGGGGGGAGGGGGGGGGGCGGCAGTCAAGCGACTGAGGGAGAAGTTAGAATGCAGCAGATTGTGAGAAAAATCTGGAGAAAACTATTTTCACCAAATCCTCGCCACATTGTACATTAGTGGATGTCTATTTCCAACAGCAAAGATAATTACCCATTCCCCCTGTTCTTCACCATCCCCAGACCCTTCTCAGCAAATATTGGGCAGGTAACCTTTGTACCAAAATGGCTAAGTGAACAATAGCATAACTCACAATATGACATGGCCAACACCCGATTGCAGGTGTATTACAATCCCAGGCCAGACCCAACAGTGGCTGGGTGCTGTATCAAGATTCCAATATTTTTGTGCATTTTGTAAGACTGTAAAAAGAATACTTCCCTTCAGGAGTGACTGCACAAAGAAATCGGGATTTGGTATTTTAAAATAAATAACACATCATTAAACTCCAACATCACATTCAAAAATAGCTTACAACTTTCCCCAGGGCGGAAATGGCTGTCACGAAGAGACATAATTTTAAGATGATTGGAGGAAGGTATAGGGGAGATGGCAGAGGTAAGTTTGTTACACAGAGAGTGGTGGGTGTGTGGAATGCACAGCCAGCAGAGGTGGTGGAGTCAGAGTCATTAGGAACATTTAAGCGACTCTTGGACAGGCACATGGACAGCAGTAAATTGAAGGGGTGTAGGTTAGCTTGATCTTAGATTAGGATAAATGGTTGGCACAACATCGTGGGCCGAAGGGCCTGTACTGTGCTGTACTGTTCTATATTCTATGTAACTATCTCCGAAACAATACTAAATGCAGTAAATGAAATACCCTTAATTACTATCTCTATTCCCAATTAAACAAAAAATTTTTTAAAAACAGCTCTTAAACCATCCTACATCCCAATGGCACAGAGTAATACTTGCTTTCCAGAACAGATTTAGCTCCTGTTAGAAACCCTGCAGACTCTGGCAGGATGTCTTCAAAAAGCTGTTTCGACTGGCTTGTTTCAGCTTTCCCCTTGTCCTCAGACAAGTCTACTCTGTTTTAAATGCCAATATTCTTTTTTAACTATCCTACTGTGAAAGCAAAAGACCTTACTTGTGGTCTAAAGGAATGCAATATCAGAACTCCACTCAAAAACTCTCTCAAAATGTCTCAAAATCTTTTTAAATTGAAAACACATTAACTCCCCGGGGACTCCCCCCCAAGTCAAACAACAGTGCATTAGCCCAGGCTTTTACGATGGTCAATTTCACCTCTGGTTCCTGAAAGCTTTCTGGTCTTGCAAAACAAGAATATTTAAAACATGCCTACTGCAGTCAAACACACTCTAACCCAGGCTTAAATCGGCATTTAAATTGCCAAATGTTTATAATTCAATATCTCTACAATTCTACATGCCAGAGTTATATTGTTGCTATCGACAGGACTGGCAGAAGAATTTAACTGTGAAGTCCTGGGAATTCTGGAGAATGAATGCAGCAATTGGGTACAGTGACGGCAGCGGCTCAGACAAGCCCCAATTAAACATGGAGTAAAACAGGATAATCTGCAGCCCAAAAGGCGACAATACTTCAACACTCAGGGCATGTTGATCTTTAAAGTAGCCACATCTCAAATTGTTCAGGTAACATTCCTGATGCTTTAGTGACATGTGAAAAACGCAGCCTAACCGTCAGAAAAACAAATTTGCACATTGTCTTGCTCAAGGGTCAAATTGATGGGGAGATTCAGCCCCACACATGTCTCTTTCCCCAGCACATCTTGTCAGGTTAGCTCCAAGCCAGGTTCCTTAGGAAGCTCTGTGCAGCGGTGCCCCAAGTGATTTCCAATTGAAACTTGCAGCTGAATTCTATCAGTCATGTTACAATGTAGAATGGTGACTCAGTCACAATCAGGAAGATGAAGGAATGGAAATAATATCAGGGCCAAACAGACCAGGGGCAAAGTTACTGTCGCTGCAAATCAGCCCTTTCAGCTGAGGGTCAGCTTTCTTAATAATGATCAGCATGTCTGTGACCCTGACTACATTCGCACCATTCCACATCGCAACAATACAGTGTCTTATCAATTCCACATCACAGTGGACTAGGTTGTTTTGATCGGCTAAAGGAGGGGTAGTGCATGGTGAGGGAGTGTGACTCTGTCAATATCCAATGTCCAGGCGCATCTCACCTCTACACAGAGAGGCTGGCTGAACCTAGATCGCTGGGAACAGGATCCAATCAATGGCTGGTTCTCTCTTAGACACCAAGCTTTCAAGTGTCCTACAGACAGAACCATCGCTGCGTATATGGTATATATACAACCGACTAACCCTAATGGGAATAGAGGGATACGGACCCAGGAAGTGTAGAAGATTTTAGTTTAGACGGACAGCATGGTTGGCACTGGCTTGGAGGGCCGAAGGGCCTGTTCCTGTGCTGTACTTTTCTTTGATGTGGAGATGCCGGTGTTGGACTGGGGTGAGCACAGTAAGAAGTCTTACAACACCAGGTTAAAGTCCAACAGGTTTGTTTCAAACACGAGCTTTCGGAGCGCAGCTCCTTCCTCAGGTGAATGGCGAGGTATGTTCCAGAAAATGCTTGGAATGCGAGCATTTGCAGGTAATCAAATCATTACAGATCCAGGGAGAGGGATAATCATAGGAGCAGAAAGTGGGCTTGAGCCCCAGCTGTGTCTTACCTGTTGGATCAAACTCGTACAGAGATTTCTCAGAGTTCTTCTTGTCATGCTTCTTATCAGGTGACAGGTCCTTGTTCAGTATGCTTCCTCCTTGCCTGTAACAGAACAATTCACATCATGACAATCCAATCACAGCATAGCTAACACCCACTTGCAGACATTATATGAAAATCGCTTATTGTCACGAGTAGGCTTCAATGAAGTTACAGTGAAAAGCCCCTAGTCGCCACATTCCAGCGCCTGTTTGGGGAGACTGATAGGGGAATTGAACCGTGCTGCTGGCCTGCCTTGGTCTGCTTTCAAAGCCAGCGATTTAGCTCAGTGTGCTAAACCAGCCTAGACCGCACCCTTCACCCCAGATCTGCTTCCATTAGATACGCCACATTCTCTCTTTGTACAGTAAAATCATCCTTGCCCAGGACTGACCTTTGGCCTCAACTCCAATTTCCCACACCCCTTGATTTCCTGAGTGTGCTGTCTATAACCTGTCTAACTCTGGTTTAAATAAGCAAAATGACAGGATCCACAAAACTCGGGAGCAATTCCAAAGGACCACAAACCTTGAGTGAGGAAGTTTCTCTTAGTCTCAATTTTATACATTTTATCGAGATCACTTCTCTTCAAATTCAGAGAACCTAGGCTCATTCTACTCTATCTCTCTGCATGGGACAATGCCCGCATTCCATTAATATGTATAATGAACTTTAAATGCACCCCCACTAAAAGGCACAAACAACCTTCCTTAGAAATCAAGAGTATTCCAGCTATGGCATCACAAAGATCTATATGTGAACAGCAAGACTTCCTTACTCTTGCACTCCTATTCCCTTGCAATAAATTGCTTTCCGTACCTGCTTGTTAACTGCCTGTGATTCTTAGGAACAAGGGAACAGGAATAAGCCATTCAACCTATCGAGCCTGCTCAGTCATTCGATATGATCATAGCTGATGGGACACTTCAATTTTACCCACATTATCCTCATCACTCTTTACATTATTGTTAATCAGAAATCTATCAATCCGTACTTTAAACATACTCAATGACAGTGTCCTCGGCCTCTGGGGTAGAAAATTCCCAAGATTCACAACCCTCTGAGTAACGAAATTTCTCATCTCCGTCCTTAGGGGCTTCCCCCTCAAGTTTGAAATTGTGCCCCCTGGTTCTCGACGTCCCAACCAGGGAAAGCATCTTACCCACATCGTCCCTGTCTGTCCATTGAAGTATTTTGTGTGTTTCAATGAGGGCACCTTTCATTCTTCCAAACTCTAGAGATTACAGGCCCAGTTTCCCCAATCTCTCTTCATAAGACTGCCCCGTCTGGTGAACTTTACACTCCCTCTACGGCAAGAATAATATTAGAGGTAGGGGGAGCAAAACTGCTCACAGTACTCCAGGTGCGGTCTAACTAAGCTTTGATACAATTGAAGACTTCACTCCTCTGATACACAAATCTGTTTACGGTGAAGACGAACATACAACTAGGCTTCCTAACAGCTTGCTGCACCTGCAGGTTCCTGTCAGTGAAAATGCTGGAGAATCTCAGCAGGTCAGGCAGCATATGGAGGGAGAGAAAAGAGCTAATGTTGAGTCCAGATGACCCTTTGTCAAAGATTGGTTTCAGATTCCAGCACCCGCAGTAATTTGCTTTTATATTTATTGGTTAGCTTTCAGTGATGTATGGACAAGGACACCCAGGCTTCTTTGCACTTCTACATTAATTTACTCTGCACATCTGATCCTCTGACCATAGATTATCTTTCATTTTACATTATATTCCATCTGCCATGTTTTTTCCCCACTCACTAGTTATGTCCAAAATTCCTGCAATTGCCTTACATCTTGCCGATGCCACGTGCTAGCGAGGTGAGAAACAGGGAGTGTGCGCAGATAAACACGTGGTGGCAGGGATGGTGTAGGAGGAAGGGCTTCAGTTCTGTGGATAATTGGAGCACATTCTGGGGAAGGTGGGACCTGTACAGACAGGAAGGTTTGCACCTGAACCAGAGGGGCACCAATATCCTGGGAGGGAAATTTGCTGCGGCTCTTCGGGGGGGGTTTAAACTAATTTGTCAGGGGGCTGGGAAAACGAGCTGTAGTCCAGAAGCCAGTGTTGAGAGTAGTGAGGTACTGAGGAGAGTATCAAGGTCGCAGGAGTGTACTGGCAGACAGAAAGGTGGGTTGAAGTGTGTCTACTTCAATTCAAGGAGCATCCGGAATAAGTTAGGTGAACTTGGAGCGTGGATTGGTACTTGGGACTACGATGTTGTGGCCATTGGTTATAACAGGGACAGGAATGGTTGTTGGAAGTTCCGGACTATAGATGTTTCAGTAAGAGTAGGGAAGGTGGTAAAAGAGGTGGAGGAGTAGCATTGTTAATCAAGGATAGTTTAACGGCTGCAGAAAGGCAGTTCGAAGGGGATCTGCCTACTGAGGTAATATGGGCTGGAGTTAGAAATAGGAAAGGAGCGATCACATTGTTAGGAGTTTTCTATAGGCCCCCAAATAGTAATAGAGATGTGGAGGGAGAAATTGCAAAACAGATTATGGATAGGTGTGGAGGTCTCAGGGTAGCTGTGATCCGTGACTTTAACTTTCCAAATATTGATTGGAATCTCGATAGGTCGAACAGTTCGGATGGGGCAGTTTTTGTACAGTGTGTGCAGGAGGGTTTCCTGACACAATATGTGGATAGGCCGACAAGAGGTGGGGCCACATTGGATTTGGTACTGAGTAATGAACCGGGCCAAGTGTTAGATTTGTTTGTGGGAGAGCACTTTGGAGATAATGGCCACGATTCGGTGTCTTTCACTATTGCAATGGAGAGGGATAGGGCCATACGGCAGGGCAAGGTTTATAATTGGGGGAGGGGTAATTGTGATGCAATTAGGCAAGAATTAGGGAGCATAAGATGGGAACAGAAACTGTCAGGGAAAGGCATAAATGAAAAGTGGAGCCTGTTCAAGGAACAAATACTGCGTGTCCTTGATAGGTATGTCCGTCAGGCAGGGAGGAAATGGCCGTGTGAGGGAACCATGGTTCACAAAAGAGGTTGAATGTCTTGTCAAGAGGAAAAAGGAAGAGTATGTAAGGATGAGAAAACAAGGTTCAGTTGAGTCGCTTGAGGGTTACAAAGTAGCAAGGAATGAGCTAAAAAATAAAAGGGCTCAGGAGAGCTAGGAGGAGGCATGAGAAGTCCTTGGTGGGTCGGATCAAGGAAAACCCCAGGGCTTTTTCTTTTATTTCTCACATAAGAATAATGACCAGGGTGAGGTTAGGGCCGGTCAAGGACAGTAGTGGGAACTTGTGCATGGGAGTCAGAAGAAATAGAAGAGGCATTGAATGAATACTTTTCTTCAGTGTTCACCAAGGAGAGGGGCCATGTTTTTGAGGATGAGAGTGAGATACAGGCGGGTAGGCTGGAGGAGGTAGATGTTCTGAGGAAGGATGTATTAGCAATTTTGAAAAACCTTAGGGTCGACAAGTGCCTTGGGCCAGATGGGATATATCCCAGGATTCTTTGGGAGGCAAGGGATGAGATTGCAGAGCCTTTGGCTTTGATCTTTGGGTCCTCACTGTCCACAGGGATAGTGCCAGAGGACTGGAGAGTGGTGAATGTTGTGCCTCTGTTCAAGAAAGGGAATAGGAATGACCCTGGTAATTATCGGCCAGTTAGTCTTACCTCGGTGGTCGGTAAATTAATGGAAAAGGTCCTAAAGGATAGGATTTATGACCATTTGGAAAGATGCAGCTTAATCCGGGATAGTCAACATGGATTCGTGAAGGGTAAGTCTTGCCTCACAAATTTGATTGAATTCTTTGAGGAGGTAACTAAGTGTGTAGATGAAGGTAGAGCAGTTGATATCATATACATGGATTTTAGTAAGGCATTTGATAAGGTTCCCCATGGTCAGCTTATGAAGAAAGTAAGGAGGTGTGGGATAGAGGGAAATTTGGCCAGTTGGATAAGGAACTGGCTATCACTTTCAGACTGGAGACCAGTTCCCAGCGGTGTACCACAGGGATCAGTGCTGGGTCCTCTGCTATTTGTGATTTTTATCAATGACTTGGAGGAGGGGGCTGAAGGGTGGGTCAGTAAATTTGCTGATGACACCAAGATTAGTGCAATAGTGGATGAGGTGGAGGGCTGTTGTAGGCTGCAAATAGACATTGGTAGGATGCAGAGCTGGGCCGAAAAATGGCAGATGGAGTTTAACCCTGATAGGTGCGAGGTGATTCATTTTAGTAGAAAAAATTTGAATGCGGATTACAGGGTCAACGGCAGGGTTCTGAGGAATGTGGAGGAACAGAGAGATCTTGGGGTTCATGTCCACAGATCTATGAAGGTTGCCACTCAAGTGGATAGAGCCGTGAAGAAGGCTTATAGTGTGTTAGCGTTTATTAAAAGGGGGCTTGAGTTTAAGAGCCGCGGGGTTATGCTGCAACTGTACATGACCCTGGTGAGACCACATTTGGAGTATTGTGTGCAGTTCTGGTCACCTCATTATAGGAAGGATGTGGAAGGATTGGAAAGGGTGCCAAGGAGATTTACCAGGATGCTGCCTGGTTTGCAGGATAGGTCTTATGAGGAAAGGTTGAGGGAGCTAAGGCTTTTCTCTTTGGAGCGGAGAAGGATGAGAGGCAACTTAATAGAGGTTTATAAGATGATGAGGGGGATAGATAAAGTGGACGTTCAGAGACTATTTCCTCGGGTGGATGTAGCTGTTACAAGGGGGCATAACTACAAGATTCAGGGTGGGAGATATAGGAGGGATGTCTGAGGTAGGTTCTTTACTCAGAGAGTGGTTAGGGTGTGGAATGGACTGCCTGCTGTGAAAGTGGAGTCGGACACTTTAGGAACTTTCAAGCGGTTATTGGATAGGCACATGGAGCACACCAGAATGACAGGGAGTGGGATAGCTTGATCTTGGTTTCAGACAATGCTCGGCACAACATCGAGAGGCGAAGGGCCTGTTCTGTGCCGTACTGTTCTATAATCTTCTTTACGACACATTCCCGCAAACCTTTATATCATCTGGGATTTTACTTTGCATGGGTAATGTCCACTTTTCCTTCAACCCTCCATTTGAGTTGTTATTTTCTCAAATGTCATGGAATGCCTCGAAATCCTTTTCCTCGAATTTTGGTAAGGCTTGTATATATTCAGACATAGCCCCACTAGGATTCTGACTGTTCCTCCCTTTTGACATTCCTCAACTTCTGTCCTGAATTCCAAACTTTTTGGTTGATATTCTCTCCCTCTCGCTTTCCCATTCTACCCTTCCTAATCTTTCCAATTCCACATCAAGATTCCTTATTTCGATTTGCAACTGAATTCTCTCCAGATCGGTTTCCCCACCAGAAAATGCTTCTCATGCTAACTACCAACCACTTACTCGTCAACTCTTCTAACAGACCCAAGCACTCAACTACTATATCATATATCTCTGCCTTCTTAGCTTTAACCGGCACTCTACTTTTAATTCATTTCCAATTCAATTAACTTGTCTTCTCAAAACCATTGTAAATAAATCAAAGACAAGTCCTCCACCTGAAGAAAGGCCTCAGCAGCATCTAAAGTCATTCTGTTATGATATTAAAAACCTGGTGCCTCTAATGTATACTGCACCTCAAATCATCCCTATCTACCATTCCAAAGATCCCCGGATAATGTCCTCTAACAAGTCACAAACCCTGGCCTAGTGCATGGTCAATTCCAGCCCCACTTGACCCAGAGTTGCAACACAGGTAAAATTAGATTTTGTATTAATACCCGTGGCTTTGGTCGAGTTAAATTGAACAGTTTCTGGGTTTGTAAAAAAGACACAAGTAACTTTTTATTATTAACAGCAATTATAATTAAATAGTCAAAAAAACAACTGACTACCTAAACCCCTTTCCAACTTCTTCCCCCCCCCCCCCCCCCCCCACTCTCTATGGACACAGACAGCCAAACAACATAGAGGGGAAAAGGGTGGCTGAGAAGTAAAGAAAACATAATAAAATAAATGGATAAAGATCTCTGATTCAGATGGGTCTCTTCCAGTTAGTTTCTTTCTCAATGTGGAGATTGGACTGGGGTCGGTACAGTAAGTCTTACAAGACCAGGTTAAAGTCCAACAGGTTTTTTTTTGAATCACTAGCTTTCGGAGCACTGCTCCTTCCTCAGGTGAATGAAGAGGGGGGTTCCATAAACATATATATAGACAAAGTCAAAGAAGCAAGATGATACTTTGAATGCGAGTCTTTGCGGGTAATCAAGTCTTTACAGGTCCAGATGGTGCGACTGGAGAGGGATAATCCCAGGTTAAGGGGTGTGAATTGTCTCAAGCCAGGACAGTTGGTAGGATTTTGCAAGCCCATGCCAGATGGTGGGGGGTGAATGTTATGAGACATGAATCCAAAGTCCCGGTTGAGGCCGTACTCATGCGGGCGAAACTTGGCTATCAGTTTCTGCTCAGGGATTCTGCGCTGTTGCGCGTCCTGAAGACCTTTCTCGAGGTTAGGCCTCCAGTTTGTATTGGTCTTCACCACAGACGCACAGAGACAGGAGGAATCTCCCCTGCAACTGGCAGCAGAGAGGGGGTCAGGCACAGCTCCTCTTCCTTCCAGGGTCTAGAGGCTTCTGACAGGTTCTCTCAAAAAAAACACCTGGCAAGAACCAATCGCTGACTGTCAGGCAGAACACTGTTCCTGGCCTGCCCACCAGTTGTCTGTTAGCCAATCGAACCGACTTCCATAAAACCCGTTCCCAAGGTGCATTCGGTGCTGGTGAGGTTGTTTTCTCCTCTGAAAATACAAAACCCAGGAATACACTGTCCAGGCAAGCACTCTTCTGCTTAAAAGCACATTCCGATTATGAATCAAGGGATACGGAGAGTGGCAGGTAAGGTCAAAGATCAGCCATGATTGCATTGAATGGAGCAGGCTCAATGGGGCCATGCATACGTATCTTTATTCCATTGCTACATTATTCAGACGCTCACCTACTGCAAAACTGACACAAAGTCACACTCCAAGTAACTTTACCTCTTGTGAAGTGGGTGTTCCTGCACATGGAAAACGTTTCAGGAAGGCAACACCCACCTTCAAGGGAAATTAGGGATGGGCAATAAATGCTGGTCCTGCTACCAATACCCACATCCCTTGTTTTCAAATGAATGATCCTCGTTTGATTAACACAGGCTTGGATAACTTGCCAATTTGAAAGGAATTTGCCTGTAGTAATTTTGTCCCGTCAATATTGGGTGGGTTTTTGGGGGGGGGGGGGGGGGGGGGGGGGGGAAGAGGCATCTGCAATGCAGCGCATTTTCACTCCCACTTTTTTAACTCGTTACTTTTCTCACTGTTATACTGTTATGGGCCAGAGTTTAGAGAACCCCAAAGTGCATCATGGAGTTCACCTGACCCACAACATTTACTAGATTGTGGTATGGGGAGCACACGGCCCACTCTACAGGTGTGGTACAGCAGAAATGAAAAAGTATTTTTTAAAGCAAAACACGTTTATTCTATGAACTCAAGTTAACCTTTTTAAAACATACAGTGAACATCTTAGCAACCATTAATTCAAATACATCCCCCAAAGACTACAACACTAAGTAATCCTTTAAGCTTTCCTTTTTAACATCCATACAACTGAAATACAAAACTTTTATCAGAAACACATCACGTTAAAGTCACTACTAAAAACATTTATAATTCTGAATTTACCAAATCATCAAGAGACAGTCTTTTCATGGCAGAGAGAACAGCAGTACAGCTGCTTTGTCTGGTTTCTGCTCCAACATTGAAACACACCCTGCAGCCTGCTCAAAGCGAAAGTAAAAAACTGACAGACAGCCCAGCTCCACCCACTCTGACATCACTGCAGTAGTAAACACCCATTTTGTAAAGGTACTCTCACTACAGATATTTAGATACACACCCAATTATAAACACCCATTTTGTAAAGGTACTCTCACATGACACTCACACATTTCACATTCTCAGGTGCCATCCACCTGCTCCAGTTCCATTTAAGCAGCAGTAAGAGGGGTTCCTGGGAGTTCAGGGAGAACTCTAACACTGTGGACAAATTTTTATGCTACCGGATTGGTTCTCGGTCTGAGATGACCAATCACCCCCAACCATTGTGCTGTGAGCTCTTACCTGGGAAGTCTTCTGATGGGAAACCTGCAATCAAAGAGAGCAACTGGAGTTAGCGAGGCCAATATGGATCACACAGCAACTCACTGAATCCCATTCAGTGATCATACAATGATGCAACACGAAAGGCAGCCCATCAGGTCATCCTACCTATGCACGCTCTTTGATAGAGTTGGCAATTAATCCCCACACACTTCCTAGTTTCTCATAGCTCTGAAATTATTAACTTTTCACATATGTATCAATTCTCTTCTGAAAGAAGTTACTGAATCTGCTTCCACAACCCATTTAGATAGTACATTGTACATTCCAGATGATAACAATTTATTGTTTTAAAAACCATTAGCCCTGCTGTGCTGGTGATCTTCAACCTGTGTCCGCAGTCCTTCGTTTCAGTAATGTTTCTCAGTCCATCATTACCAATTCATGCCCAATCAATTACCTTTCTTGAGATTCAGGTCTCTGGTCTCAGAATCAACTAACTCACTAGGCACCTTGATAAAGAATTCTACCATATTATGGTCACTCATCCCCAAGGGTTCTCTCACAACTAGATTGCCGACTAATTCTTTCTCACTGCACAACACCCAGTCCAAATGGCCTGTTCCCTTGTTGGTTCCTCAACGTATTGGTCCAGAAAACCATCCCGTGTACACTCCAGAAATTCCTCCTCTATTGTGCTGTGACTAATTTGATTCACCCAATCTATGTCCAAGGGTATCAAACTATTCGGAAGGGCAGAATGGATGGTAAGGGAGGTGGTGTTGCTCTGTTATTTAAGGATGACATCCGGGCAATAGTAGGGGATGACATCGGTGCTATGGAGGATAAGGTTGAATCCATTTGGGTGGAAATCAGGAATAGTAAGGCGAAAAAGTCACTGATAGGAGTAGTCTATCGGCCACCAAATAGTAACGTTATGGTGGGGCAGGCAATAAACAAAGAAATAACTGATGCATGTAGAAATGGTACAGCAGTTATCATGGGGGATTTTAATCTACATGTCGATTGGTTTAACCAGGTCGGTCAAGGCAACCTTGAGGAGGAGTTTATAGAATGTATCCGCGATAGTTTCCTAGAACAGTATGTAATGGAACCTATGAGGGAACAAGCGGTCCTAGATCTTGTCCTGTGTAATGAGACAGGATTGATTCATGATCTCATAGTTAGGGATCCTCTCGGAAGGAGCGATCACAATATGGTGGAATTTAAAATACAGATGGAGGGTGAGAAAGTAAAATCAAATACTAGTGTTTTGTGTTTAAACAAAGGAGATTACAATGGGATGAGAGAAGAACTAGCTAAGGTAGACTGGGAGCAAAGACTTTATGGTGGAACAGTGGAGAACCTTCCTAGCGATTTTTCACAGTGCTCAGCAAAGGTTTATACCAACAAAAAGGAAGGACGGTAGAAAGAGGGAAAATCGACTGTGGATATCTAAGGAAATAAGGGAGAGTATCAAATTGAAGGAAAAAGCATATAAAGTGGCAAAGATTGATGGGAGACTAGAGGACTGGGAAATCTTTAGGGGGCAACAGAAAGCTACTAAAAAAGCTATAAAGAAGAGTAAGATAGAGTATGAGAGTAAACTTGCTCAGAATATAAAAACAGACAGTAAAAGTTTTTACAAATATGTAAAACAAAGAGTGGCTAAGGTAAATATTGATCCTTTAGAGGATGAGAAGGGAGTTTTAATAATGGGAGATGAGGAAATGGCTGAGGAACTGAACAGTTTTTTTGGGTCGGTCTTCACAGTGGAAGACACAAATAACATGCCAGCGACTGATAGAAATGAGGCTATGACAGGTGAGGACCTTGAGAGGATTGTTATCACTAAGGAGGTAGTGATGGGCAAGCTAATGGGGCTAAAGGTAGACAAATTTCCTGGCCCTGATGGAATGCATCCCAGAGTGCTAAAAGAGATGGCTAGGGAAATTGCAGACGCACAAATGATGATTTACCAAAATTCACTAGACTCTGGGGTGGTCCCAGTGGATTGGAAATTAGCAAACGTGACACCACTGTTTAAAAAAGGAGGTAGGCAGAGAGCAGGAAATTATAGGCCAGTGAGCTTAACTTCGGTAGTAGGGAAGATGCTGGAATCCATCATCAAGGAAGAAATAGCGAGGCATCTGGATAGAAATTGTCCCATTGGGCAGACGCAGCATGGGTTCATAAAGGGCAGGTCGTGCCTAACTAATTTAGTGTAATTTTTTGAGGACATTACCAGTGCAGTAGATAACGGAGAGCCAATGGATGTGGTATATCTGGATTTCCAGAAAGCCTTTGACAAGGTGCCACACAAAAGGTTGCTGCATAAGATAAAGATGCATGGCATTAAGGGTAAAGTAGTAGCATGGATAGAGGATTGGATTGGATTTTTTTATTGTCACCTGTACCGAGGTAAAGTGAGAAGTATTTTTCTGCAAGCAGCTCAACAGATCATGAGAAAAGGGAATTAAACAAAATTCAAGAAAATACATGAGAATACATAATAGGGCAACACAAGATATACAATGTAACTACATAAGCATTGGCATCGGTTGGACTTCCGGTGGCGGCAATGCGCAGTTGAGCCGCACATTCGGCGGCTCCCGCAATTAACGGACTTCAGGGCTTTTTTCAGGGCCCCCAACAGAGCTGAGGAGGCAAATCCCGACGGGGGAAGAGGCCAGGAGTTGCCCCAACGGTCCCATGGTCTGGACCAGGAGTGGGGCAGAGAGAAGATCGACGAAAACGCCCAGGAAAAATCGGGGGCAGGAAAACAAAATGGCGGCCGGCGAAAGCTTTGAGGAGCTGAGGAAGTGGGGCCAGGCCCAGCAGACGATTCTGCTGCGCTGCTTCCAGGAGCTGAAGTTGGAGCTTCCTTTCCTCTACATCCCTAGAACTATTAGGTGGCCTATAGAAAACTCCCAACAGGGTGACCTCTCCTTTCCTGTTTCTAACCTCAGCCCATACTACCTCGGAAGAAGAGTCCCCATCTAGCATCCTTTCCGCCACCGTAATACTGTCCTTGACTAGCAGCGCAACACCTCCCCCTCTTTTGCCCCCTTCTCTGAGCTTACTAAAACACCTAAACCCCGGAACCTGCAACAACCATTCCTGTCCCTGCTCTATCCATGTCTCTGAAATGGCCACAACATCGAAGTCCCAGGTACCAACCCATGCTGCCAGTTCCCCTACCTTATTTCGTATACTCCTGGCATTGAAGTAGACACACTTCAAACCACCTACCTGAACACTGGCACCCTTCTGCGAAGTCAAATCTGTGCTCCTGACCTCTATACTCGCAATCTCCCGTACCCCAAAACTACAATCCAGGTTCCCATGCCCCTGCTGAATTAGTTTAAAACCCCCCCCAAAGAGCACTAACAAATCTTCCCCCCCCAGGATATTGGTGCCTCTCAGGTTCAGATGTAGACCATCCTGTCTATAGAGGTCCCACCTTCCCCAGAAAGAGCCCCAGTTATCCAGAAATCTGAATCCCTCCCACCTGCACCATCCCTGTAGCCACGTGTTTAATTGCTCTCTCTCCCTATTCCTCGTCTCACTATCACGTGGCACGGGCAACAACCCAGAGATAACAACTCTGTTTGTTCTCGCTCTGAGCTTCCATCCTAGCTCCCTAAAGGCCTGCCTGACATCCTTGTCCCCTTTCCTACCTATGTAGGAAGTAGATTTAGGACTGAGTTTAGGAGGAACTTCTTCACCCAAAGGGTTGTGAATCTATGGAATTCCTTGCCCAGTGAAGCAGTTGAGGCTCCTTCATTAAATGTTTTTAAGGTAAAGTTAGATAGTTTTGAAAAAAAAAAGAGATTAAGGGTTATGGTATTCGGGCCGGAAAGTGGAGCTGAGTCCACAAAAGATCAGCCATAATCTCATTGAATGGCGGAGCAGGCTCGAGGGGCCAGATGGCCTACTCCTGCTCCTAGTTCTTATGTTCTTATATGCAGATTAAAGTCACCTATAATCACAGATGTTCCTTTATACCATGCATTTTGGGCGGCACTGTGGCTCAGTGGTTAGCACTGCTGCCGCATGCCACTGAGGACCCGGGTTCGATCCTGGTCCCGGGTCACTGTCCATGTGGAGTTTGCACATTCTTCCCATGCCAGCGTGGGTCTCACCCTACAACCCAAGAAGATGTGCAGGGTAGGTGGCCTGGCGATGCTAAAGTGCCCCTTAATTTGGAAAAAAAGAATTGGATACTTTAAATTTATTTCTAAAACATAGACAATAAATTTATTTTCGGAGCGGCACGGTGGCGCAGTGGTTAGTACTGCTGTGTCTCAGCTCAAGGGTCCAGGTTCAATTCTGGCCTTGGGTGACTGTGTGTGGAGTTTGCACGTTTTCCCCGTGTCTGCGTGGGTTTCCATTGGGTGCTCCGGTTTCCTCCAATAGTCCAAATATGTGCAGGTTAGGTGGATTGGCCATGTTAAATTGTCCTTTAATGTCCAAAAGGTTCTGAGGGGTTATTGGGTTATGGGGATAGGGTGGAGCCGTGGGCTCGAGTGGGGTGCTCTTTCCAAGGGCAAGTGCAGACTCGATGGGCCAAATGGCCTCCTTCTGCACTGTAAATTCTATGAATCCCAACTATATAATATTCATTAAATTTCATCTGCTTTGAGGTCGACTGTTTTACCCATTACATTCTCTTGGAGTCTTTAACGATTCTAGATGTACTCCCCACCACAATATTCTTTCTGCTCCCCAGCATGTTTTGTACCCACACACACAGTTACTGCCCTTTTAAACCTGTGGTCATTAACCTTCTTAACAATTGATAGCAAGCCAGATCAGTTCCATCAAGTACATTATTACCAAACACTTTCTCAAAGTCTACGTTGTTATGAAAATAAAAGGACTTTTAAGGAATTTATTTTCGTATAGGTATAATTTTAAATGAATTTTTAAAAATATTTCTTTATTCTCTTTTTCATATTTTCTCCCCAATTTACACCCACCAACAATAAACAATAATCAGTAACAAATATGTCAATCCCCATATCAATAACAGTGATCCCATCCTCCCACCAAACCCCAAACATTAGCCCACACGTTAACATAAACAACTGACAAAAAGGAATCAGAACTCCCCCATAGACCCCATCGACCCCCTCCCCCCCAGCCCTCCTATCCAATGTTCGATGTTATCCAGTTCTTGAAAGTGCATAATGAATAATGCCCATGAATTGTAGAACCTCTCTGTCCTTCTCCTCAGTTCAAACTTAACCTTCTCAAGGGTAAAGAATTCCAACAGGTCTCCCCGCCACGCCAGGGCACAGGGTGGAGGGGCTGCGGCTCATCCTCGCCCTCTTGAGGTGTGCCCTGTACACCACCTTCAGCTGTATCAGCCCCAACCTCGCACACGAGGTGGAGGCATTCACTCTCCGGAGCACCTCATACCAGAACCCCTCCTCCATACCCTCTCCCAACTCTTCCTCCCACTTTGCTTTGATTCCTTCCAGCGGTGCCCTCTCCTCCTCCAACATAGCTCCGTAGACAGCTGACACAACCCCCTTCTCCAGTCCCCCCGTCGTCAGCACCTCCTCCAGCAATGTGGAGGCCGGCTCCACCGGGAAGTTCTGTATCTCCTTTCTAGCAAAAACTCAAACCTGCATGTATCTAAATATTTCCCCCTGCTCCAGCCCATACTTCACATCCAGCTCCTTCAATCCGTCAAACTGACCCCGAAGAAACAAATCCTTTAGTGTCTTAATCCCCTTCTCCTCCCACCTCCCTGGCTCAAACCTGTGGTTCTCCCGAATCAGCATTTCCCTTGATCCTGCCCCCAACCCGAAGTGTTGGCGGAACTGCCTCCAAATTCTCAATGAAGCTATTATTAACGGACTCCCTGAGTACTTTCCCGGGGCTATCGGGAGCGGGGCCGTTGCTAGTGCTTTCAGCCCCAACCCCCTGCACAAACTCTCCTCCATTCTGACCTACTGGGAATCAACCCCTCTGACCCAGCTCCGTATCTTCTCCACATTCGCTGCCCAGTAGGAATACATCAGGTTCGGAAGATCCAAACCCCCTGCCTGCCTTCCCCTCTGTAGTAGGACCTTTCTAACTCTAGCCACCTTCCCTCCCATATGAACGTCTTCCTTCCCTCAATCTCTCTGAAAAAAGCCTTTGACAGGAAAATTGGTAGGCATTGAAAAATAAACAGAAATCGTGGCAACACATTCATTTTAACCGTCTGTGCCCGACCCGCCAGTGACAGGGGGAGACCATCCCACCTCGCTAGATCGGCTTCCACTTTCCCCACCAAACTAGAAATGTTGTACCTGCATTCCCGGGCAACCTGCACCCCCAAATATCTAAAGTGGGTCCCTGCCCTACAGAATGGCAGCCCCCCCCCCCCCCCCCCCCCCCCCCCACCTCCACACCCGGCCGAGACACCACAAAATACTCACTCTTGTCTCGGTTCAGCTTGTACCTCGAGAAAGACCCAAATACCTGCAGCAACTCCAATATTCCTCCTATCAACACTTTCGGTTCCGACACGTATAACAGCAAGTCATCGGCATATAAGGACACGCTATGCTCTATCGCCCCCCCGGCATATTCCTTTCCATACCCCCAAACTTCTTAATGTGATGGGCAACGGCTCAATCGCAAGTGCAAACAGCAAGGGGGACATAGGACATCTCTGCCTCGTCTCACGGTGGAGAGAAAAGTATCTCGAGCTGATATTGTTTGTGCGGACACTTGCCTTCGGCTCCTTATCTAATAACTTTACCCAGTTCACAAATCTTGGTCCAATCCCAAACCACTCCAGAACTGCCATCAAGTACCCCCATTCTACCCGGTCAAATGCCTTCTCGGCGTCCAATGCCACAACCACCTCTGTTTCCTTCCCCTCTGCCAGTGCCATAATGACGTTCAATACCCTTCTAATGTTTGAAAAGAGCTGCCTCCCTCTCACGAACCCCGTCTGATCTTCACCTATCACCTTCGGGAGGCACTCCTCCAGCCTACCCGCCAGTACCTTCGCCAATATTTTTGCGTCCACATTCAGAAGTGATATGGGCCGATAAGTTGGATCCTTATCTTTTTTTAGAAACAGGGTGATCGATGCCTGCCCCAAGATTTGTGGAAACACCACCTTCGCTATCGCCTCTTCAAACATCCCCACCATCAGGGGTGCCAGCTTATTCATGAATTTTTTATAATATTCCACCGGAAACCCATCCGGCCTTGCCACCTTCCCCGACTGCATCCTCCCAATCGCATCCTTTATCTCCTGCTCCCCTATCGCTACTTCTAATTTAGCCCTGTCCCCCTCCCCTAACCTCAGGTACTCCAACCCATCTAGAAATTCCTGTATCTCACAATCTCCCCCGGGTGACTCTGACCTGTACAACCTCTCATAAAATTCCTCAAAAACCTTGTTAATCAGATCTGGTGCCACCACCAACTTCCCTGCCCTCTCCCTCACCTGTACAATTTCCCTTGCCACTGCTTCCCTCCGGAACTGACCTGCTAACATACGCCCCACCTTATCTCCATGTTCGTAAACTGCACCCCTTGCTCGCCTCAGTTGATGCACCGTCTTCCTGGTAGATAGTCAGTCAAAGCTCGACTGCAGCTCCTTCCTCTTTTCCAGCTTTGCTGGGTCCCCATCTACTGCAAAACTCCTATCTGCCTCCAACATCTCATCTATTACCCTCTGCCGCTCCAACCCCTCCTCCTTGTCCAGCCTGACCTTAAACAAAATCACCTCCCCCCTCACCACCGCCTTTAGAGCCTCCCAGGCGACCGCCTTCGACACCTCACCCGTACAGTTGAAACCTACATATTCCTTAATTACCTTTTAAATTTTCTCACAGAATACTTGGTACCCCAAAAGTCACACATCTACTTTCCACCCTGGTCTCTGCGCTATCCCCTTCTCCAGTACCATATCCACCCAATGCGGAGCGTGATCTGACACTGCAATTGCTGAGTATTCCGACCCCTTAACCCCAGCCAACAAAGCCTTCACTACCACGAAAAAGTCGATCCGCGAATATACCTGGTGGACTGCTGAGAGAAACGAGTCTTCCCGCTCCCTCGGGTGCAGAAACCTCCAATGGTCCACCCCTCCCATTTCCACCATTAGCCCAGCTAACGCCTTGGCTCCTGCATCGTTCCACTTCTCCCTTCCCCCCCCCCCCCAACTCGCCTCGTAGGCCCATCAAAACCTGCCAATCAGGCTCCAGTGTCCGCAGCCCTCCTCTCACCTCCGTTCACTAGCCAACTTTAGTTAGCTAGCGCGGGGTGACTCCCCCCGCCAATCTATACCGTCCCCTCCCACCCAGTCCCAGAGAAAGAAAAAACCAAAACAATCCAACCCATACAATTCACTAAACTAAGATATAACCGTCACAACACAGAATGCCAATCAACCCAACGAATAACTTGAACTCTGTAACAATGTGAAGAGAAGTAAATTACAATACACGTCAGTAAAAAGAAAGTTATAGCATTTGTGCATTTTCCAGCCCCCAATGACAGTCCACAGTCTCTCTTCCAGCTCCGCTCCTCACGTCTGTCACAAGGCTTCTGCCCTCACGAACGCCTCAGCTGCCTCCGCTGTCTTGAAATAAAAGTCTTTGGCATCATACGTCACCCTCAGCTTCGCTGGGTACACCTACCAAATCACACCCCCTTCTTGTACAGTGCCACCTTCACTCGCCCGAACGCCGCTCGTCTTTTTGCCAACTCCACCGTAAAGTCGTGGTAGGTCTGAACTCCGGCACCATCCCACAGCACCTCCCGCTTCTGCTTCATCCAGCTTAACACCTTCTCCTTCATGCAGAACTTATGGAAGCAGATAATTACTGCTCTTGGCGGCTCATTCACTTTGGGCTTTGGCATTAATGGCCAATGAGCTCGGTCCAGTTCGTACTGAGAGGGATTCTCCCCCTCCCCTATCAGCTCCGCCAACTTCTTAGCAAAGTACTGTGTTGGCCTTGGGCCCTCTGTCCCATCGGGCAAGCCCACAATTCTCAGATTGTGCCGCCTCGATCGGTTCTCCAAATCCTCAAGCTTTGCTCGGAGTCCTCTGATGGCCTCCACCACCCTCCGCAGCTCGTCCCCCATCGAGGTGACCTGGTCGCTGTGCTGCGACGCGGCCTCCTCTACTTCCTTCATCTTCTCGCCCAGCTCTCTCATCTCGGCTGATGTCTTTGCCACAGCTACTCTCACCGGAGCGATTGCCTCCTCCACCAATGACTTCAATGTGACCGCCATCTCCTTCCTCAAAGCCTCCACGTGCTTCGCAAACTGCTTTTCCAGCTCCACCGCCATCACCTCGGCCATCTTCTCCACTGCACTGCAAGTAGTGCGGCCCCACCGTGCAGTCCATCCTCCGCCATCTTTTGCCCGTCTTCTCATTCAGCGGCGAGCCCGCGTTTCCTCCCTTCCTCGACACTGCTTTTTGCATCCTTTACCGGCTTATTATTTTTCCTTTTTCTCACTCTTCCTTCCTTCTTCAATCTCAAAATTTCTTTAAAACTTTGTTTTTTCTGTATACCTCCAGAATTTCCCTGGGACCGGGCTCAGTCTTCTTAGCACATTCTTGGCAGGAACCATCCGATGTGGGACATCTCCCCTACATGGCACCCTGGCTTCGGGCCTGCCGGCTCGACTCTGTTTGGCTCCGTCCCCGCTGCTCCCTTCCAGTTTTCAGAGGAGAGTAAAAACAGAAAAAAAAAAATCTCTCTCTTTTCTGCTTGTGGTCTTTGAGGCCTTCAGATCTCAGGATGTTCCTTGGGGAAACAGGTCACGATCCCCGCTCCTCCTCCACGTGCAGCCGCCCCCGTTGAACC
Source organism: Scyliorhinus canicula (assembly GCF_902713615.1). NCBI lineage: Eukaryota > Metazoa > Chordata > Chondrichthyes > Carcharhiniformes > Scyliorhinidae > Scyliorhinus > Scyliorhinus canicula. The sequence continues at coordinate 106,202,139 of NC_052164.1, read as the reverse complement.
CACCGGAACCAGTCTCTCCCCTCCCGCCTTTCAACCCCCCAGCTCCGTGAAATGGAGCTTTGATGCTGTCACAGGGCGAGGGAGGCAGGGCCGACCCTGCAGAGGTTTCATTATTTTTTTTACCCCCCCCCCCCCCCAAAAACTTTGCGGAGAACCCCCGAAAAAGACCGTAATATCGCAGGAGCTTCTTCCAAACGCAGCCGCTCCGCTCGCAGACGCCACCGGAAGTCCGATTTTAAATGGATTTAATTTAATGTTTCTATTCCTGGAATGGAAAAACCTATAGTTACGACAAAGGTGGTTCAGTTCCAACTGTGTTTCTATTGTGCTTAGAGAGAGGACTAATAAGTCAGGGCTTAGCAACAGGAGGCCACTTCCCAGAGAGAAGGGCTTTTTAAAAATTCTTAGTTTTAACTGGAAGCCAGAGCAGTTGGAGACAGGACACTGGGGCATGAACAGCTCTCACTCTGCTGGGAGAAACCGGACAGGACAGCAGTTGCAAAGAGGCAGGCTTCGTAAATTACAAGTTACAGTCCAGATAACCAGAGAATTTGGAAAGAAGGAATATTTAAGACACCAGACGTTAAGAGAACAGAGACCAAGATACTGTTCAGAAGTATTCAAGGAAGAGTAAACAAAGTGTTCTGAATTAAAGAGACAACAGCAGTAACCAGATTTAAAGCGGGACAGCAAACTTCAGAGGTAGATGAAACGTCTGATATCATTTGAATACAGTCTGAGAATCAAGAGTTAAAGCAATAGTGAACAGTTTGTACAGCAGTCAAGACAAAGAAATCCGAAAAGGGGTTGGTGTAAAATCTTGGACTGGATTAGTTGTTAAAAGTGGAGCAGAAGCTTGGTTTAAAAGAGTAATTTGTCAAATCTGGACTGGAGTTTGGAATGCAAACCGCAAAGGGAAATTATATGAGAAAATTATATGAGAAATCAATACCGACTTCCATTTATTATCCCACATTTTCCAAGAAAATTAATTTTCCTGCAGATAATTATCTCAAAGCTTCCTCATCACTGAAGTTAGGTTGACTGGATTGATACCTAGTTCGTCATCCACACTTTTATAAACTAGGGGATTGCAAATGTTACACCGTTTTCTGCCATTATCCATGTCTCCAAATCAGATTGGAATATTGCAACTGGATCCTCCACAATCACCATCTTTACATTCCCACACAACCTCTGATGTATCCCAGACAGACTGGATGTCTTTTCTACTGTGAGCATTGCCATATTCACAATAATGCAGTATAATTTGGGCAGCATGGTAGCACACGTGGCTAGCACTGTGGCTTCACAGCTCTAGGGTCCCAGGTTCAATTCCCTGCTGGGTCACTGTCTGTGCGGAGTCTGCACGTTCTCCCAGTGTCTGCATAGGTTTCCTCCGGGTGCTCAGGTTTCCTCCCACAGCCCAAAGACGTGCAGGTTAGGTGGATTGGCCACGCTAAATTGCCCTTAGTGACCAAAAAAGTTCGGAGGGGTTACTGGGTTGTGGGGATAAGTGCTAAAGTGGGTCAGTACAGACTCGATGGGCCGAATGGCCTCCTTCTGCACTGTATGTTCTATATTCTTTTATTAAAATATTTTTATTCAAGGCATTGTCATTGAAACAAACCGAATCAGAGAACAACCAAACAACTCAATAAACTACCAACACCTACTCCACCCTGCTTCCCTGATGCCACCCCTACCCCAGTGAGAGTCAGTGTGTGGGGGACCCGTACCCCAGTGAGAGTCAGTGTGTGTGGGATCCGTATCCCAGTGAGAGTCAGTGTGTGTGGGACCCGTACCCCAGTGAGAGTCAGTGTGTGTGGGACCCGTACCCCAGTGAGAGTCAGTGTGTGTGGGACCCGTACCCCAGTGAGAGTCAGTGTGTGTGGGACCCGTACCCCAGTGAGAGTCAGTGTGTGGGGGACCCGTACCCCAGTGAGAGTCAGTGTGTGTGGGACCCCTACCCCAGTGAGAGTCAGTGTGTGTGGGACCCCTACCCCAGTGAGAGTCAGTGTGTGTGGTACCCGTACCCCAGTGAGAGTCAGTGTGTGTGGGACCCGTACCCCAGTGAGAGTCAGTGTGTGTGGAACCCGTACCCCAGTGAGAGTCAGTGTGTGTGGGTCCCGTACCCCAGTGAGAGTCAGTGTGTGTGGGTCCCGTACCCCAGTGAGAGTCAGTGTGTGTGGGACCCGTACCCCAGAGAGAGTCAGTGTGTGTGGGACCCGTACCCCAGTGAGAGTCAGTGTGTGTAGGACCCGTACCCCAGTGAGGGTCAGTGTGTGTGGGACCCGTACCCCAGCGAGGGTCAGTGTGTGTGGGACCCCTACCCCAGTGAGAGTCAGTGTGTGTGGTACCCGTACCCCAGTGAGAGTCAGTATGTGTGGGACCCGTACCCCAGTGAGAGTCAGTGTGTGTGGGTCCCGTACCCCAGTGAGAGTCAGTGTGTGTGGGTCCCGTACCCCAGTGAGAGTCAGTGTGTGTGGGACCCGTACCCCAGAGAGAGTCAGTGTGTGTGGGACCCGTACCCCAGTGAGAGTCAGTGTGTGTGGGACCCGTACCCCAGTGAGAGTCAGTGTGTGTAGGACCCGTACCCCAGTGAGAGTCAGTGTGTGTGGGACCCGTACCCCAGTGAGAGTCAGTGTGTGTGGTACCCGTACCCCAGTGAGAGTCAGTATGTGTGGGACCCGTACCCCAGTGAGAGTCAGTGTGTGTGGGACCCGTACCCCAGTGAGAGTCAGTGTGTGTGGGACCCGTACCCCAGTGAGAGTCAGTGTGTGTGGGATCCTGTACCCCAGTGAGAGTCAGTGTGTGTGGGACCCGTACCCCAGTGAGAGTCAGTGTGTGTGGGATCCTGTACCCCAGTGAGAGTCAGGGACAGAAATCCCCAGAGCTGCTGCCTGTGTTGTCAGTGAACTGGGCTGATATCAAGGGCGTTTTGATGAATCTGCAAAACCGTGATAAATGTGGCCACACCTCCTGACTACACAAACGAGTGCCAGAGTCCAACGTCCTTCCCCAAACCCTTTTTCGAAAGATTATAAACCCTCCTGCAGATTATTGCTTTTCAAATGAATCCATCTGGATGGGGCATTTCAATTCACATCTCCTCGAATATTTTCCCAGTATTTTAAGGAGCAACATTCAGTTTAGAGAATGCCTAATGTAATTCAGAACAAAGCTAGATTGTTGTTACGGATTGATAGGCACTGTTTGTTGCCTATCGTAGTTTGCCCACAGATACAGCAATCGGAACACAAACAGGCCAGTCTGTTACTCAGTGCGACTCTACACTGAAATTCACTCAGACACATGGTGGAACGATAACGCACTGACGTCTGCTTCCACCCAATCCCAGAGCAGAGTCGAATGGTTGGTAAACAAGTCTGTTAATTAACCCATTGAAAAACAGTTCGAGTGAAGCACAGACATTTCCTGTCAACATTGGATAATAAAGAGCAGGACCTTCACTGTTTACCTGATCATAATCAAAACAAACAATTTGCATCGTAACATATAGAACATAGAATAGTCCTTCAGCTAATGGAAATACTGAGGATTTTCACAGCACCATGTCTGTGCAAGTCAAAGGAAGGCCATTGCAGCCGCTCCCTCAGCTCATTATCCAGCAAGTCGGTGAAGATAATGCAGGGGACAGTGCTGGGCTGTCACCGTGACCATCTGTCCCAGGGCGGTCCCAGGGCGGTCCCAGGGTCCCCGCAGGGCGGTCCCAGGGCGGTCCCAGGGTCCCCGCAGGGCGGTCCCAGGGTCCCCCAGGGCGGTCCCAGGGTCCCCCAGGGCGGTCCCAGGGTCCCCCAGGGCGGTCCCAGGGTCCCCGCAGGGCGGTCCCAGGGTCCCCCAGGGCGGTCCCAGGGTCCCCGCAGGGCGGTCCCAGGGTCCCCGCAGGGCGGTACCCAGGGTCCCCCAGGGCGGTACCAGGGTCCCCCAGGGCGGTACCCAGGGTCCCCCAGGGCGGTACCAGGGTCCACCCAGGGGTCCCACGGGTCCCAGGGGTCCCAGCCAGGGCGGTCCCAGGGTCCCCGCAGGGCGGTCCCAGGGTCCCCGCAGGGCGGTCCCAGGGTCCCCCAGGGCGGTCCCAGGGTCCCCCAGGGCGGTCCCAGGGCGGTCCCAGGGTCCCCCAGGGCGGTCCCAGGGTCCCCCAGGGCGGTCCCAGGGTCCCAGGGTCCGCCGCAGGGTCCCCCAGGCGGTCCCAGGGTCCCCTGCAGGGCGGTCCCATGGTCCCAGGGTCCCCGCAGGGTCCCCCAGGGGCGGTCCCAGGGTCCTCCCAGGGCGGTCCCATGGTCCCGCAGGGCGGTCCCAGGGTCCCAGGTTCCCCCAGTGGCTGTCCCAGGGTCCCCGCAGGGTGGTCCCAGGGTCCAGGGCGGTCCCATGGTCCCCGCAGGGGCGGTCCCAGGTCCCAGGGTCCCCCAGGGCGGTCCCAGGGTCCCCGCAGGGCGGTCCCAGGGTCCCCCCAGGGCGGTCCCAGGGTCCCCCAGGGCGTCCCCAGGGTCCCCCAGGGTGGTACCCAGGGTCCCCACCCAGGGTCCCCGCAGGGCGGTCCCAGGGTCCCCCAGGGCGGTACCCAGGGTCCCCCAGGGCGGTACCCAGGGTCCCCCAGGGCGTACCCAGGGTCCCCCCAGGGCGGTACCCAGGGTCCCCCAGGGCGGTCCCAGGGTCCCAGGGTCCCCCAGGGCGGTACCCAGGGTCCCCCAGGGCGGTACCCAGGGTCCCCCAGGGCGGTCCCAGGGTCCCCGCAGGGCGGTCCCAGGGTCCCCCAGGGCGGTACCCAGGGTCCCCCAGGGCGGTCCCAGGGTCCCCCAGGGTCCCCCAGGGCGGTCCCCCAGGGCGGTCCCAGGGTCCCCCAGGGCGGTCCCAGGGTCCCCCAGGGTGGTCCCAGGGTCCCCGCAGGGCGGTCCCAGGGCCCCCCATCCAATCTTAAAAGAGCAATGTTGTATCAGGTGCTCAGTGAACTGCCTCCCCCCCCCCCCCCCCAACCTTTCTACGGGACAAATGCCGCTACCTTTTCTATTGAATAATAACAAAGGGAGAAACTATCAACATAAACACAAATAAACCCAAGCCCGGTAAATTCAACTTTGGACATAATCTGTGAGAGGGTACACTCAGGTGGGGGGGGGGGGGGGGGGGGGGGGGGGGGGGGGGGGGGGGTTGTATCGTCTCTTTTTGAATTAGTTACTTGTGGGTTCTGTGAACTTGGTGTATTCCTGACTATTACTCAGAAGAGTTATTTGAGACGGGAGTTATGTGTCTGTACAAGAAAAAGCAAATATAGGAGCAAATTGGATAGAACAATGAGACAGGGGAAGATTTACAGACGGGAGATTTGTGAAACCAACTGAAAAAACTAAGAGGTCAGCAAAGGGAGGGGCAGATACAGAGCGAGAGTTGGGAATAGGGCAGGAAAAGCCGGGACAGGGTGCATGCTGTTAAATCCCTCAAGCCTGTTGTATGGTTCTCTAGAATTAAGGCTACTCTGTACCACAACTCCAAACCCCGATATCCTTATCCACAAATACCTGTCAATCTGCCTTGAAAGCTCCAACTGATTCTTGGCATCCACCGCCCCTTCAGAAGATAGTTCAGATTTCCTCTCCCATTTACCTGAAAATGTGCTTCTCGATATCAGTCCTGCAGTCTCTCTAATTTTAAGATTAGTTTTTAACAGCTTACCAGAAGAAATAGTTTTGACTCTATCAAGTCCTTTATCATTTCATCACCCCTCTATCTAAGACAAGCCAGGTTTATGCAACCCGTCCTGGTACAAATCACTAGGTATAATTCAGCTGATTTTAATCCCAGCAAATCGGTGCTGCTGCTCTCAATATCGCAGAGCTGCGCTGCCTGAAGCCGACTCAAAATAAGGCCTGACCAAGGAGTTTCACAGCAATCACGACCTTCTCCTTTCCCCAACCTCACTCAGATAACAGCCAATTTTAATTACTTTCTGCAACTTTGCATTAGTTTTGACGATTTGCATTAATCACTCCCCAAATCACTGCTCTGTCCGCGACAACTTCTGGTTTCACAATATGAAAATGAAATGAAAATCGCTTATTGTCACGAGTAGGCTTCAATGAAGTTACTGTGAAAAGCCCCTAGTCGCCACATTCCGGCGCCTGTCCGGGGAGGCTGGTACGGGAATCGAACCGTGCTGCTGGCCTGCTTGGTCTGCTTTAAAAGCCAGCGATTTAGCCGAGAGAGCTAAACCAGCCCCTCAGAAAGTACAGAGATACACACACATATAAAGAATGAATGGAATTGATAAAACGATGGGCTTGCCCCTTGCTCCCGTAACAGCCTCCCCGGACAGGCGCCGGAATGTGGCGACTAGGGGATTTTCACAGTAACTTCATTGAAGTCTACTCGTGACAATAAGCGATTTTCATTTCATTTTCATTTATGGTTTAAATTGCAATGCAATAATTTACATGACCAACTTATCAAATACATTAATTTGTGAAACTTGAAATTCTTGCCAAATGTCCATTGAACGCGTTAAATTTTCTTTCTATAAATGCTGTCATAGAAATCAAATAATTGGTACTATTTAATATAACCGTCATAATAATTCATTTTTGCATCAGAAATCAGCAGCAAATCAGAAGTGAACAGGTAGGTAATCAAATCCACTGGCAAGATCGAAGGACTCCTGAAAACATGCCCATGTGCTAGAATTCAGTGCACACCAACCCAGCACATGGGCACACGTCCTCAGTTACAAAGAGGTAATAACAATCATCTCGGAAAAGGATGTAAGAAAGTTCATTCACACAGACACACACTGAGCAGCAACAGCCGCTCACTGACACTCACCGATTACCTTTCATTCTGTATTACAAGCTGCAAGAACCTGACATATTTATTCTCTAACTTCACTGCTGCAACCCCTACTCAAGTGTCACAAAACATTTATTCCTTAACCAACCTCACTAACACATTGTCTGCTCATTATTGTACTGCTGTATGTCGGACTGGTGTGCATACAAATTAATCACCACTATTTCCAACATTACAACCGTAATTACACCCCAATGGCTGCAAACATGTTTTGGAATATGCCACTGTTATGCAGGGTGCTATGGATACGCTTAAGGACATCTCTAAAGAAAGCAAAAGTACAAGAATAGTCTCCAACTTGTGTTCCTGCAATCAAACTTCCACAGCTCACAAGTAACCGGTTTCCCCAACCCCTCCGTCCCCACCCAGCTCGCTCACGCTGCTCACCTTCCTACTGCGCTATCTACCCAACTCCCTGGTCTTTTGACCCAGGCACCACTGAAAGTCATTCAAACCCTGAAGTAGACTGGCACTCAACGTGTTCCTTGAACCGTACATTGGAACTTCAGTGGGACCTGTTCAAGTTCTTGAAGATAACAAATCTCCAAAGACATTTAAATTCAATGTTCCATTTTCATCCTTTTATCGACCCCAAGTAGATTTAAATAGGTGGCACTTTCATTCAGCTTTTTCCGGACTTAGAAAAAAAAAACACATGAATACACAGGGTGAACGCTGCGATCAATATTCAGACACTGGGATACACAGGGTGAACGCTGCGATCAATATTCAGACACTGGGATACACAGGGTGAACGCTGTGATCAATATTCAGACACTGTGATACACAGGGTGAACGCTGCGATCAATATTCAGACACTAGGATACACAGGGTGAACGCTGCGATCAATATTCAGACACTGTGATACACAGGGTGAACGCTGTGATTGATCATCAGACACTGATACACAGGGCGAACGCTGTGATCAATATTCGGACACTGTTACACAGGGTGAACACTGATCAATATTCAGACACTGGGATACACAGGGTGAACGCTGTGATTGATCATCAGGCACTGTTACACAGGGTGAACGCTGTGATCAATATTCACACAGATATACAGGGTGAACGCTGTGATCAATATTCACAGATATACAGGGTGAACGCTGTGATCAATATTCACACACTGGGATATAGAGGGTGAACGCTGTGATCAATGTTCAGACAGATACACAGGGTGAACGCTGTGATCAATATTCAGACACTGGGATACACTGGCGAACGCTGTGATCAATATGCAGACAGTGGGATACAGAGGGTGAACGCAGCGATCAATATTCAGACACTGATACACAGGCTGAACGTTGTGATCAATATTCAGACACTGGGATACACAGGCGAACGCTGTGATCAATATGCAGACACTGGGATACACAGGGTGAACGCTGTGATCAATATGCAGACACTGATACACAGGGTGAACACTGTGATCCATATACAGACACTGTGATACACAGGCGAACGCTGTGATCAATATGCAGACACTGGGATACACAGGGAGAACGCTGTGAACACTATTCAGACACTGATACACAGGGTGAACATCTGATCAATATTCAGTTACAGATACACGGTGAACACGGTGATCAATATTCAGACACTGATAAACAGGATGAACGCTGTGATCAATATTCAGACACTGGGATACACAGGGTGAACGCTGCGTTCAATATTCAGACACTGTGATACACAGGGTGAACGCTGTGATCAATATTCGGACACTGTTACACAGGGTGAACACTGATCAATATTCAGACACTGATACACAGGCTGAACGTTGTGATCAATATTCAGACACTGGGATACACAGGCGAACGCTGTGATCAATATGCAGACAGTGGGATACACAGGGTGAACACTGATCAATATTCAGACACTGATACACAGGCTGAACGTTGTGATCAATATTCAGACACTGGGATACACAGGCGAACGCTGTGATCAATATGCAGACACTGGGATACACAGGGTGAACGCTGTGATCAATATGCAGACACTGATACACAGGGTGAACACTGTGATCCATATACAGACACTGTGATACACAGGGTGAACGCTGTGATCACTATTCAGACACTGGGATACACAGGGAGAACGCTGTGAACACTATTCAGACACTGACACACAGGGTGAACGCTGTGATCAATATTCAGACACAGACACAGGGTGAACGCTGTGATCAATATTCAGACACTGATACACAGGGTGAACATCTGATCAATATTCAGTTACAGATACACGGTGAACACGGTGATCAATATTCAGACACTGATAAACAGGATGAACGCTGTGATCAACATTCAGACACTGGGATACACAGGGTGAACGCTGCGATCAATATTCAGACACTGGGATACACAGGGTGAACGCTGTGATCAATATTCAGACACTGTGATACACAGGGTGAAGGCTGCGATCAATATTCAGACACTAGGATACACAGGGTGAACGCTGCGATCAATATTCAGACACTGTGATACACAGGGTGAACGCTGTGATTGATCATCAGACACTGATACACAGGGCGAACGCTGTGATCAATATTCGGACACTGTTACACAGGGTGAACACTGATCAATATTCAGACACTGGGATACACAGGGTGAACGCTGTGATTGATCATCAGACACTGTTACACAGGGTGAACGCTGTGATCAATATTTGGACACTGTTACACAGGGTGAACACTGATCAATATTCAGATATTTGGATACACACGTGAACGGTGTGATCAATATTCAGACACTGGGATACACAGGCTGAACACTGTGATCCATATACAAACACTGATGCAGAGGGTGAACGATGTGATTGATATTCAAAACTCATACACAGGGTGAACGCTGTGATCAATATGCAGACACTGTTACACAGGGTGAACACTGATCAATATTCAGACTCTGATACACAGGGTGAACGCTGTGATCAATATTCAGACACTGGGATATAGAGGGTGAACGCTGTGATCAATATTCAGACACTGGGATACACAGGGCGAACGCTATGATCAATATTCAGACACTGTGATCCATAGGGTGAACGCTGTGATCAATATTCAGACACTGATACACAGAGTGAACGCTGTGATCAATATTCAGACACTGGGATACACAGGGTGAACACTGATCAATATTCACACACAGATACAGAGGGTGAACGCTGTGATCAATATTCACACAGATATACAGGGTGAACGCTGTTATCAATATTCACACAGATATACAGGGTGAACGCTGTGATCAATATTCACACACAGATATACAGGGTGAACGCTGTGATCAATATTCACACACTGGGATATAGAGGGTGAACGCTGTGATCAATGTTCAGACAGATACACAGGGTGAACGCTGTGATCAATATTCAGACACTGGGATACACTGGCGAACGCTGTGATCAATATGCAGACAGTGGGATACAGAGGGTGAACGCAGCGATCAATATTCAGACACTGATACACAGGCTGAACGCTGTGATCAATATTCAGACACTGGGATACACAGGCGAACGGTGTGATCAATATTCAGACACTGATACACAGGCTGAATGCGGTGATCAATATTCACATACTGATACACAGGGTGAACACTGTGATCAATATTCAGATACTGGGATACACAGGCTGAACACTGTGATCCATATACAAACACTGATGCAGAGGGTGAACGATGTGATTGATATTCAAAACTCATACACAGAGTGAACGCTGTGATCAATATGCAGACACTGTTACACAGGGTGAACACTGATCAATATTCAGACTCTGATACACAGGGTGAACGCTGTGATCAATATTCAGACACTGGGATATAGAGGGTGAACGCTGTGATCAATATTCAGACACTGGGATACACAGGGCGAACGCTATGATCAATATTCAGACACTGATACACAGAGTGAACGCTGTGATCAATATTCAGACACTGGGATACACAGGGTGAACACTGATCAATATTCACACACAGATACACAGGGTGAACGCTGTGATCAATATTCACACAGATATACAGGGTGAACGCTGTGATCAATATTCACACACAGATATACAGGGTGAACGCTGTGATCAATATTCACACACTGGGATATAGAGGGTGAACGCTGTGATCAATGTTCAGACAGATACACAGGGTGAACGCTGTGATCAATATTCAGACACTGGGATACACTGGCGAACGCTGTGATCAATATGCAGACAGTGGGATACAGAGGGTGAACGCAGCGATCAATATTCAGACACTGATACACAGGCTGAACGCTGTGATCAATATTCAGACACTGGGATACACAGGCGAACGGTGTGATCAATATTCAGACACTGATACACAGGCTGAATGCGGTGATCAATATTCACATACTGATACACAGGGTGAACACTGTGATCAATATTCAGATACTGGGATACACAGGCTGAACACTGTGATCCATATACAAACACTGATGCAGAGGGTGAACGATGTGATTGATATTCAAAACTCATACACAGAGTGAACGCTGTGATCAATATGCAGACACTGTTACACAGGGTGAACACTGATCAATATTCAGACTCTGATACACAGGGTGAACGCTGTGATCAATATTCAGACACTGGGATATAGAGTGTGAACGCTGTGATCAATATTCAGACACTGGGATACACAGGGCGAACGCTATGATCAATATTCAGACACTGATACACAGAGTGAACGCTGTGATCAATATTCAGACACTGGGATACACAGGGTGAACACTGATCAATATTCACACACAGATACACAGGGTGAACGCTGTGATCAATATTCACACAGATATACAGGGTGAACGCTGTGATCAATATTCACACAGATATACAGGGTGAACGCTGTGATCAATATTCACACACAGATATACAGGGTGAACGCTGTGATCAATATTCACACACTGGGATATAGAGGGTGAACGCTGTGATCAATGTTCAGACAGATACACAGGGTGAACGCTGTGATCAATATTCAGACACTGGGATACACTGGCGAACGCTGTGATCAATATGCAGACAGTGGGATACAGAGGGTGAACGCAGCGATCAATATTCAGACACTGATACACAGGCTGAACGCTGTGATCAATATTCAGACACTGGGATACACAGGCGAACGCTGTGATCAATATGCAGACACTGGGATACACAGGGTGAACGCTGTGATCACTATTCAGACACTGGGATACACAGGGAGAACGCTGTGAACACTATTCAGACACTGAGACACAGGGTGAACGCTGTGATCAATATTCAGACACTGATACACAGGGTGAACATCTGATCAATATTCAGTTACAGATACACGGTGAACACGGTGATCAATATTCAGACACTGATAAACAGGATGAACGCTGTGATCAATATTCAGACACTGGGATACACAAGCAGAACGATGTGTTTAATATTCAAAACTGATACACAGGGTGAACGCTGCGATCAATATTCAGACACTGGGATACAGAGGGTGAACACTGATCAATATTCAGATACTGAGATACACAGGATCGACGCCGTGATCAATATTCAGACACTGGGATACAGAGGGTGAATGCTGCGATCAATATTCAGACACTGGGATACACGTGAACGCTGTGATCAATATTCAGACACTGATACACAGGGTGAATGCTGTGATCAATATTCAGACACTGGGATACACGTGAACGCTGTGATCAATATTCAGACACTGGGATTCACAGGGTGAACGCTGTGATCAATATTCAGACACTGGGATACACGTGAACGCTGTGATCAATATTCAGATACTGTGATACACAGGGTGAACACTGATCAATATTCAGACACTGGGATTCACAGGGTGAACGCTGTGATCAATATTCAGACACTGGGATACACGTGAACGCTGTGATCAATATTCAGATACTGTGATACACAGGGTGAACACTGATCAATATTCAGACACTGGGATTCACAGGGAGAACGCTGTGATCAATATTCAGACACTGGGATTCACAGGGTGAACGCTGTGATCAATATTCAGACACTGGGATTCACAGGGTGAACGCTGTGATCAATATTCAGACACTGTGATACACAGGGTGAACGCTGTGATCAATATTCACACACAGATACACAGGGTGAACGCTGTGATCAATATTCAGACACTGGGATTCACAGGGTGAACGCTGTGATCACTATTCAGACACTGATACACAGGATAAACCCTGGCAGGCACTCAGATACTCCGGGGAATGCTTCTGTCAATATTCATTCAATGGCTTTTTCACAGCAGGATGGTGCAAACCTCACATTCGCCGAAATTAATTTAATTTGAAGTCAAATGTTCAGGAGACACCAGCAGTAACTCCATCAGTCTCAGCAGGTTACAGTCACTGTCCACCGAACGCCGGCCTAGTAGAATCTGAACCTATTCATAGCTCTTCACCCTGTTTCATGGTCGGCCAGAGATTGTGGAAGCCATTTTTACTGGAGCAAATTCAAAGTCTCAAACACTCGCTCCCTTCCACAGCTCTGCTTAACTTCTGTGGACATGTAACAATCCTTTCCTTTTCTTGTGATACTGCTCAGCCCCAAGGGGAACAGAGTGACGCTGTATATCGGGGAGGGGGAGACAGTGACGCTGTATATCGAGGAGGGGGAGACAGTGAGGCTGTATATCGGGGAGGGGGAGACAATGAGGCTGTATATCGGGGAGGGGGAGACAGTGACGCTGTATATCGGGGAGGGGGAGACAGTGAGGCTGTATATCGGGAAGGGGGAGACAGTGAGGCTGTATATCGGGGAGGGGGAGACAGTGAGGCTGTATATCGGGGAGGGGGAGAGAGTGAGGCTGTATATCGGGGAGGGGGAGACAGTGAGGCTGTATATCGGGGAGGGGGAGACAGTGAGGCTGTATATCGGGGAGGGGGAGACAGTGACGCTGTATATCGGGGAGGGGGAGACAGTGAGGCTGTATATTGGGGAGGGGGAGACAGTGAGGCTGTATATCGGGGAGGGGGAGACAGTGACGCTGTATATCGGGGAGGGGGAGACAGTGACGCTGTATATCGGGGAGAGGGAGACAGTGACGCTGTATATCGGGGAGAGGGAGACAGTGAGGCTGTATATCGGGGAGAGGGAGACAGTGAGGCTGTATATCGGGGAGGGGGAGACAGTGAGGCTGTATATCGGGGAGGGGGAGACAGTGACGCTGTATATCGGGGAGGGGGAGACAGTGACGCTGTATATCGGGGAGGGGGAGACAGTGACGCGGTATATCGGGGAGGGGGAGACAGTGACGCTGTATATCGGGGGAGGGGGAGACAGTGAGGCTGTATATCGGGGAGGGGGAGACAGTGACGCTGTATATCGGGAGGGGGAGAGAGTGAGGCTGTATATCGGGGAGGGGGAGACAGTGACGCTGTATATCGGGGAGGGGGAGACAGTGAGGCTGTATATCGGGGAGGGGAGACAGTGAGGCTGTATATCGGGGAGGGGGAGACAGTGAGGCTGTATATCGGGGAGGGGGAGACAGTGACGCTGTATATCGGGGAGGGGGAGACAGTGACGCTGTATATCGGGGAGGGGGAGAGAGTGAGGCTGTATATCGGGGAGGGGGAGACAGTGACGCTGTATATCGGGGAGGGGGAGACAGTGACGCTGTATATCGGGGAGGGGGAGACAGTGACGCTGTATATCGGGGAGGGTGTGGCTGGACTTTGACAATAGATTATCTGAAAAGGGAATCATGTGCAGGCCACTGACATTGGAGGATAGGCACCAGTTGAACTGCACCTTCAGAGAGCTAGCACAGAAACAATGGGCTGAATGGCTTCCTTTTTGGTAACTGTCCTGTCACCCTGAAAAGGGGCTTCGTGACCATCCCTTCATGCCATCTTCAGAGGTTTTCAGGAAAACTGAACAGCGAGTTAATAGCAAATTTTAAATCCTGGTAAAACTGCTTTCTTTCAGCCCCAGGATCAAAATGCCCTTCCAGCTCATGAACAAGGTTAGAAATGCCATCCCCACCTTCTCTTTGTCAGTCAGAAGCATAGTTTATGACTCATATTCACTCATTCTTTGGCACTGCCTTCGCAATCTTGTGATGAGAGTCATAGGAGGGCCAGAATGCCTTGGATCTGGATCTACGCGCTGTCCCTATCCTGGGAGTGTTTGATGGGGACAGTGTAGAGGGAGCTTTACTCTGTACCTAATCTGCACTGTACCTATCCTGGGTTGTATGTTGAGACCGGATTGCATTCTCAGGGGTATTTTCCCATCTTGTTCTGCACTAAAATCGAAATCTCCTGCAATCAACAATAACCTTCCCCATAATTAAACCTGACCTAACCAGCTGTTTGAGAGCCGACATTCATCCATTTCTACTTTGCAATATTCAAAGTTTATAGAAAATTATTTATGATGTCGTCATGTCAGTTTAAAGTGCCAGAGTGGCTGGAAGGAGGAACAAGTCTGAAACAGGTTTTCCACACGTTGGCAATCAGGAAGCAACATGGGTTCAGCAGGGGGATGTTGTGTAGACTGGTTCTCTGCAGTCATTAAGCAGCAATGAAAGGGTGAATGTGCCTGTAATGAGAGGCCAGCACATTGGGAACTGGAGCATTAATTACACGGCCTGTCTGAGCCTCGGCCCACACACCTATTTATAGAACCCTGATGCAGGCAGAATGCGTCCACACCCAGACTACGAGTCAGCAGCTCTTTACAATAATTAACAGGCGGAGGGAGTCTCATCTGCTCCCCAGAATGTGAAGCTGCAGTAGTGAGGCAGCGCGGTGTTTGATAACACTTTATCACAATTAAAGGGCACACCAGCCACAAGAAGAATTTTTGCTCCCAGCACCATCAACATCCGAAACCCAATCAGTTTCTACACTCAAAAATCACCTCAATAACTTCTCCTGGTGTCCAGGTGCTGACACACCACAGGCCATGGAATGAGCACATCCTGGTAAAACACCGCATTCTTGCTCAAAATTACTAATGTGGATCGGCTGGCGTCTGGATCGGCTGGCGTCTGGATCGGCTGGCGTCTGGATCGGCTGGCGTCTGGATCGGCTGGCGTCCGGATCGGCTGGCGTCCGGATCGGCTGGCGTCCGGATCGGCTGGCGTCCGGATCGGCTGGCGTCCGGATCGGCTGTACTAACTGAGCAATCAGTGCTCTCGAACAGCAGTGAGACAGCATCGAGAATTTTAATTTGCTCAAACCCACTGGAAAAGGGAAATGTTCCATGCTGCAACCTGCTGCTAATTGTTTATACACTGCCCCTTACCGTGACAAACTGCCCCTTACCGTGACAAACTGCCCCTTACATAGAATATAGAACAGTACAGGCCCTTCGGCCCACGATGTTGTGCCGACTATTTATCCTAATCTAAGATCAACCTAACCTACACTCCTTCAATTTACCTCTGTCCATGTGCCTGGCCAAGAGTCGCTTATATGTCCCTAATGACTCTGACTCCACCCCCTCTGCTGGCTGTGTATTCCACACACCCACCACTCTCTGTGTAACAAACCTCCCTCTGACATCTACCCTATACCTTCCTCCAATCACCTTAAAATTATGTCTCCGCATGACAGCCATTTCCGCCCTGGGGAAAAGTTTAAACTGCCCCTTACGGTGACAAACTGCCCCTTACCGTGATAAACCGCCCCAAGGGGTCTTACAGGAGTGCAGTTAAACACAAACTAACTGACCACATCAGGAAATGTCAGGGCACGTGACCAAAGGTTTGGCCAGAGATAAGTTTTAAGGAGTGTGTCAAAGAAGAGAGGCTTAGGGACAGAATCCCAGGGTATCTGAAGGCCAGATGAAGCAATTAAAATCATGGGCACTCAAGATACCATAATTGGAGTCTGACAGAGATGTTACAGAGTCAGAGAGTCATACAACACAGAAAAGGCCTTTTAGCCCATTGACTCTGCCCCAGTTAAAAACAACCATCTAACTATTCTAATCCCATTTCCCAGCACCTAGCCCATTGCCTTGACTGCCCTGGGATCACAAGAGTACATCTAAATATTTCTGAAACGTTATGAGGGTCTCTGCCTCCACCACCCCTTCAGGCAGCGAGTTCCAGACTCCCACCACCCTCTGGGTGAAAAGGTTTTTCTTCACATCCCTCTAAACATCCTGCCCCTTACATTAAATGTATGCCCCCAATCCCTCTACCAAGAGGAAATGTTTCTTCCTGCCTACTCTATCTATGTGCCTCATAATTTTATACATCTATTTCATGATCCCTCAGTCTCCTCTGCTCCAAGAAAAACAACTCCAGTCTATCCAATCTCTCTTCAAAGCGAAAACCAGACAACATCCTGGTAAATCTCCTCTGCACCCTTTCCAGTGCTATCACAATAACCAACGTTTTATACAATTCCAGCATAACCTCCCTTAGCTCTAAGCCTCGGTTAATAAAGACAAGTATACCAAATGCCTTCTTAACCACTGTCTCCACCTGCTCTGCTACCTTAAGGGCCGGGTGTACGTGCACACCAAGCCCCCTCTGATCCTCGGTGTTTCCCAGGGTCCTGCCGATTATCATGTATTCCCTTGGCTTGTTTGTCCTGCCCAAGTGCATCACCTCACACTTTGTCAGCTTTGGCAAAGAGTCATCGGACTCGAAACGTTAGCTCTTTTCTCTCCCTACCGATGCTGCCAGACTGGCTGAGATTTTCCAGCATTTTCCCTTTCACCTCACACTTATTTGGATTGAGTTCCAATTGCCACTGATCAGCCCACCTGACCAGCCTGTCTCTATCCTCCTGTAATCGAAGGCTATCCTCCTCACTGTGTACCAGGTATGAAAAAGGTTGGAAGCTTAGAGAGAGGGGTGATGGAAGGATGAGAATTTTGCAATTGAGGTTTTGTTTGCCAAGGTTGTTACGGGTTATTGGGGGCGGGGAGCAGGTAGAAGAGGGAGAGGTCACAGCCAGGTCAGCTGTGAGGGGCTGATTGACTGACTCCTCCTCTTTCGTATCTTTTCATGTTCGTGAGAATAATTGCAGGACTGGCAGCCAACATAGGTTAACAAAGGCAGGGTGATGGATAAACAGGACTTGGTGTAAGTTCGGACACAAGCAGCAGAATTTTAAATGTGCTTCAGTTTACCAAGGATAGAACTTGGGAGAACAGCCAGGTTCGGCTGAGGCAGTCGATTAACCGGTGGCCCATTGCAAAGACACTGCTTTGCTCCCTGGAATGGCATCGAGCAAAGTCCAGCATTGGTCAATGGTAGTCAATTAAATTGACCACAGCAATTGGTCAACACAGACATGATTTTAATATTTTATTGGTTGCTGTAACAGGAAAAGAATGCAGAGTTTTGGAGTCAGGATGTATAACTGGTTCACTGTCAAATCAAAGTCAGACGGCAACAAGAACCACAGATATTCAAGGGTTATGTTCAAATCACAGGGTCATCATTTTAGGGTCATCATTTTAAACTCATTTCAGTCAAACGCTTAGCTTTTGAAGTAAGGATTAATTGCAACAAACCCAACTCAATGAGACAGAAGTTCCAACAGCCTCTGATTTTCTGCACCCCATTGCAGTCCACGTTTCTCAGCTTCGAGCTGTGGGTTCATCAACCTCAAAACCTATCTCAATGACTTCCCCTCCGGAAACCACATGGGTTTCACTGCTCACCACACGCGTCAAACACAAGAAATACAAAAGCATCGGCTGCAGTGAGCACAGAGCAAAGTGGAAATGATTGAGGGGTAGTGAGGTAAACATCCACCTGAGTCAGCGAGGGCCGAGAGCGCGAGAGGGGGCCAGAGCGCGAGAGGGGGCCAGAGCGCGAGAGGGGGCCAGAGAGCGAGAGGGGGCCAGAGAGCGAGAGGGGGCCAGAGAGCGAGAGGGGGCCAGAGAGCGAGAGGGGGCCAGAGAGCGAGAGGGGGGCAGAGAGCGAGAGGGGGGCAGAGAGCGAGAGGGGGGCAGAGAGCGAGAGGGGGGCAGAGAGCGAGAGGGGGGCAGAGAGCGAGAGGGGGGCAGAGAGCGAGAGGGGGGCAGAGAGCGAGAGGGGGGCAGAGAGCGAGAGGGGGGCAGAGAGCGAGAGGGGGGCAGAGAGCGAGAGGGGGGCAGAGAGCGAGAGGGGGGCAGAGAGCGAGAGGGGGGCAGAGAGCGCGAGGGGGGCAGAGAGCGAGAGGGGGGCAGAGAGCGAGAGGGGGGCAGAGAGCGAGAGGGGGGCAGAGAGCGAGAGGGGGGCAGAGAGCGAGAGGGGGGCAGAGAGCGAGGGGGGGCAGAGAGCGAGAGGGGGGCAGAGAGCGAGAGGGGGCAGAGAGCGAGAGGGGGCAGAGAGCGAGAGGGGCAGAGAGCGAGAGGGGCAGAGAGCGAGAGGGGCAGAGAGCGAGAGAGGGCAGAGAGCGAGAGGGGCAGAGAGCGAGAGGGGGGCAGAGAGCGAGAGGGGGGCAGAGAGCGAGAGGGGGGCAGAGAGCGAGAGGGGCAGAGAGACAATTTTGGAGATATTGAAACAGTAAATTTCTCAGAGAACTTTGCAAACCAGCAGTCAGCAGAACATGAAGAGAACAGAGGCTCATTCCCAGACAAGCAGAGGTGATCACACTGGCACCAAATTTGAATTTAAAATAACTGCGGTTAGCACAAACTCTTCTGATGATTATCAGCCCTCGACAGTGAAGCAGAGTGAGGAAAATGTTAATAATTCACTGTTCCTCACACAGATTAAACAACTTTCACCTGCACGTCTTGCCTCTTGGAAAGACTGTATATTGTACTCACTCAGCCACGGCAATGGGGCATAAATCCTATTTACTCCCATATAGCCCAATTAAACAACAAATTAACGCTGGTCATATCAATAAAATTGGGAATGCCAATTCCCCTGGCAGTGCCACATCCAGTCTATCAGATGGTCCATTTTGCTGTTTAGGTTACACCCTATGAGCAGACAGTTTGTTCATCACTCCTGATCCAGACATTGTTCAGACTTGCAGCAGCCTCTCCTGCTCAGGTTCATTAAATGATCTAGCTTTTCCACAGACTTCCCACAACAGGGCGTTCCACACAGCACAAATTTCATCTCAGTTCAGCAATACAGTGGATCCAATCCAGCCACCATTCCTCAAAGTTCCTTTCATCACTTGAAGGCAAATTCACCAACAAAACAGCAACAACAGGCCACAGACAATTCTGCTGTGGAGTGCCAGATGAACACAAATCCGATTCCAGAAAAGGATCTCCTGTTACATTAATGATCTGGAAGAAGGAACTGAAGGCACTGTTGATAAGTTTGCAGATGATACAAAGATCTGTAGAGGGACAGGTAGTATTGAGCAAACAGGTGGGCTGCAGAAGGATTTTGACAGGCTAGGAGAGGCTGGAAAATGGAATACAATGTGGAAAAGTGTGAGGTTATGCACTTTGGAAGGAGGAATGGAGGCAGAGGAATGCTTAGGAAATCAGGAGCACAAAGGGACATGGGACTCCTTGTTCACAATTCTCTTAAGGTTAACGTTCAGGTTCAGTCTGCAGTTAGGAAGGCAAATGCAATGTTAGCATTCATGTCAAGAGGGTGCGAATACAGGACCAGGGATGTACTTCTCAGGCTGTATAAGGCTCTGGCCAGACTCCATTTGGAGCATTGTGAGCAATTTTTGGCCCCATATCTAAGGAAGGATGTTCTGCCTTGGAAGGTGTCCAGAGGAGGTTCACAAGAATGACCCCTGGAATGAAGAACTTGTTGTATGAGGAACGGTTGAGGACTCTGGGTCTGTACTCGCTGGAGTTTGGTAAGGATGAGAGGGGGGAATCTTATTAAACGTACAGGATACTGCGAGGCCTGGATCGAGTGAACGTGGAGAGGATGTTTCCGCTTGTAGGAAAAACCGGAAGCAGAGGACACCATCTCAGACTAAAGGGATGATCCTTTAAAACAGAGATGAGGAGGAATTACTTCAGCCAGAGGTGGTGAATCTGTGGAACTCTTTGCCACAGAAGACTGTAGAGGCTAAATCACTGAGTGTCTTTAAGACAGAGGTAGATGGAGTCTTGATTAATAGGGGGTCAGGGGTTATGGGGAGAAGGCAGGAGAATGGGGATGAGAAAAATATCAGCCCTGATTGAATGGCGGAGCAGACTCGATGGGCCGGGTGGCCTAATTCTGCTCCTATGTCTCATGGTTTTATCAGTGAGGGCTCGATCGCAAACAGTACTGAGGCACAACAGCTTGTAACAGGTGTGAAGCTAACATGCCCCACAACGGGAGTGGATTCCAGCATTCAGCTCTCTCCTCATATCACCACTTTCATTCTAAACCAACACTGTCCTGGATTTTGCAGCCCTCTGACTCACCTGCAGATTTTCCATGGAATTTTGAACTGGAATTTACAATAGTTAGCATGTCATTTTGGCTCTGTGTCCTCGA
Source organism: Scyliorhinus canicula (assembly GCF_902713615.1). Taxonomy (NCBI): domain Eukaryota; kingdom Metazoa; phylum Chordata; class Chondrichthyes; order Carcharhiniformes; family Scyliorhinidae; genus Scyliorhinus; species Scyliorhinus canicula. The sequence continues at coordinate 106,180,901 of NC_052164.1, read as the reverse complement.
CAGAACATCTGGGACATTGGGAACAGGCATAGCTCCTTAACCAATAAAGTTGAAGTAGGGCAGCACGATGGGCAGTGGTTAGCACTGCTGCATCACAGCGCTGAAGACCCGGGTTCAATCCCCGCCCTATCCGTGTAGAGTTTGCACATTCGCCCCGTGTTTGCGTGGGTCTCACCCCCACAACCCAAAGATGTGCAGGGTAGGTGGATTGGCCACACTAAATTGCCCCTTAATTGGAAAAAATAAAAAAATAAAGTTGAAGAATGCTTCATGAGCAGTGCAGAGTGCAAATGAGAAAGTGTATGTTAGAACATTCAATTTACGTCAAATTATGTACAAGCAAAGGGGAAGAAGCATTGGATTAAGAGAGTGAGAGAGAGAGATACAAGGCAGAATTGCAATACTCCGGTGTTGGCAACTCCACTCTGCTAACAAATCCCAAGATCTTTCTCAAGCAATACATAGTGTTGGAGTAAAAACAGAAAATCTGGAAAAAGAGTCCATTATGACTCTTCTTCTGAACTAGAGCAACTTAACCAAGTGCTTGAAATAGAGAAGAATCCAAAGAGTGATATTGGACTGCTCTCCAGACACTGCCAGACCTGCTGCGTTTTTCTGACATTTTCTGTTTTTATTTCAAGATTTCCAGCATTTATTAAACGTAAATTTTTTTTTTTTTGTGTCTTCATACCCCCTTAGTCTTCAGCCAGGTTTAGATTTGCTGGTCTTCACGGTCAGATGCACAGGATCAAGTCCCAATTTTGCTGCCTCTCAGGTGTTTACACAAAGCAGAGAATGTCCGTGTGGATCAACTTGGCTGATCTTCCGATTGTTTGTACACAGATGACTGTCCCCAGCTCTGGGCAAAACAGCACTGAGGCACGAGTAACGACAGACCCATTCCACCAGTAAACAGCACTGAGGCACGAGTAACGACAGACCCATTCCACCAGTAAACAGCACTGAGGCACGAGTAACGACAGACCCATTCCACCAGTAAACAGCACTGAGGCACGAGTAACGACAGACCCATTCCACCAGTAAACAGCACTGAGGCACGAGTAACGACAGACCCATTCCACCAGTAAACAGCACTGAGGCACGAGTAACGACAGACCATTCCACCAGTAAACAGCACTGAGGCACGAGTAACGACAGACCCATTCCACCAGTAAACAGCACTGAGGCACGAGTAACGACAGACCCATTCCACCAGTAAACAGCACTGAGGCACGAGTAACGACAGACCCATTCCACCAGTAACGTGCGCTGAATTCCTCACATTAGCCCTGCCCTCCTTTTCTCTCTGCCAGAGTTGATGTGGTTCAAATTCACAAACCCCCCAGCTCCTCACTCCAGAGCTCGTTCTGTGTGTGGCGAGATCAAGCAATTTAATATCAGCAATTTATCACTCTGGGGGCATGGGGTATCTTGGGAGTATAGTTAAAGCATTATGGAGTGTATTAAATTAGCATTATGGAGTGTATTAAAAGAAGGTTACGGATTAGGATTTTTCAGGAATATGCTCAAGTGCAATGGCTACACTTAACCATATCTCCAATTAATCCCATTAGTTTCACCTGAAGACCTGAGATATTCAGCCAGGTTTGACTTGAGTGTATTGACCGTTTACACAGCACCTTTCACCGATTGAAGACTTGCAACGGGTGTTTTCTCAGTAGTTGCCATAGATGGCGCACCCATACTGATACTCACACAACCCATTATAATCCACAGTAAGAATATTTGATAAAGAGCCTAAATTGGTTAATATTTAGTTCTCTTTTCTCTTAGTAGGATGAACTCAGGTCCTGCATTTATATAGCACCAGGATGTCCCAAAGTGCTTAACAGACAACAAAGTACTTTTGAAGTGTAGTCACTGTCATAATGTAGGAAATCTGGCTGCTAATTTGCACAAGACAAGATCCCACCAATAGCAAAGTACTAATTGTTAGATCAGCATTTCTCTGTTTCTTATAATCCAAGATGTTGGTTGAGTATAAATATTGTCAGAGGCAATGGAAAACTCCCGGTTCTCAGTCAAAATCACATCATCATTTAAATTCCACCAGCTGCTGTGGTGGGATTTGAACCTATGCCCCCAGAGCAATGGCCTAGGCCTCTGGATTACTTGTGCAGTGACGTTACCACTACTCCACCAGCTCTCCAGGTCATCCACCTAGAAGGTCAATTTCACAACCCACCCAAAAGACAGCACCTCCAACAGTGCAGCATTCTCTCAGTAATAACACTGCAGTGTTACCCTAGGTGGGGTTTGAACCCATAAACCTTGGGACTCACAAGAGGTAAAAGTGCAAATGACTGAGCCACGGTTGACACCAGAAGGTTCTGGATTCAAGCCCCACTTCAGGATCTAAGCATACAAAAATGCAGACATGGGATCACAACAGTCAAAAGTGCCACTCTTAAACCAAAGGCCCTTCTGCCAATCTTGGTGGATGTGAAAGATCGCATGGGACAATAAGAGTAGTCGGGGAATTCTGCCAGTCAGCTGTCTCAATCAACACAGCCAGAAACAGATTAACTGACCACTCGTGATTTATATCTTGTGCAGCAGAGAAACAGGATGATCATTGTTACTGATCGAGTAGCGAGTTAAAGCATTTAGCATCAGTTTTGAGAGGATAGGTGATCTATAAACAAACATCTGTCCTTCTATTCTATCTGATTCGTGTAAGATTGACACACCTCTCAATCATGCCTCTTTTCAAACGGCCCCTCAACGCGGGCAGTCAATGAAAGTCCAGAACACGGACAGTCCAAATAGGAGTAACGCAACCAAAGTCAGAAAGACATTCCTTGAACGTCTTTGTAGAAAGCAGGCTCTGCATTTCCTGCTTTGTCATAAACTCGTACATTTATTCCCGAAAACTTTTGCACAGATCATTTTGATTGTGCTTCATTTTTAAAAATGAATTTACGGGAAGTGGTTAGGCCAGCATTTATTGTCCATTCCCAATTGCCCATCAGAAGGTGGGGTTGAGCAGTCTTTTTGAACTGTAGTCCCCGGGATGTAGGTACACATACTGTGCTGTTAGGGAGGGCGTTCCAGGATTTTGCCCCCGTGACAGTGAAGGAACGATATATTTCCAAGTCAGGGTGGTGAGAAACTTGGAGGGGAACCTCCAGGTGGTGGATTCCCAGGTATCTGCTGCTCTTTTCCTTCTAGATGGTAGTGGCCGTGGGTTTGGAAGGTGCTGCCGAAGGAACCTTGTTGAGGAGTAAAGTGCATCTTGTAGATGGTACACACGGCTATCACTGTTGGGTGGTGGAGGGACTGAATGTTTGTGGAAGGGGGAGCAATCAAGCGGCTGCTTTGTCTTGGATGGTGTTGAGTTTCTTGAGTGTTGTTGGAGCTGCTCTCATCCAGGCAAGTGGAAAGTACTCCATTACACTCCTGACTTGCATCCTGTAGATGGTGGATAGGCTTTGTGTGCGTCCAGCTCCATTTTCAAGAGTTCCTTATGGGGATGGACAAGTTGAGGAATAGAATTATGATCTATATCTCATAGATATGGCCCCTGGAATCAATAGCTGGGTCCATCACTGGCGACGACCCAGGACACTGGTACTCGACACCCTCATGTTGCAGGAGCGCATTCCCAATCCTCTAACCACCGAAAGGCTGCAGAATCACAGCACAAACTCAGCTTGATGCAACAGGTTTGTGTTGGAAGTTGTGCTAGCGAATCAGAATGATGGTCACTCCAATTCCTGATATGCAATGGCGCAATCAAATCAATATCCCAATGTTTCTTTCATATCACCTTGAACTTGCCAGAATGCTCCCTTCACTCATAAACCAACAATCTCTTTTCAGTTTAAACCATCGGTCACAGGCTTCAATCGCTGCGTTTTACGACTATGAATTCAGTTCCGATTTTGCTGCTTTCTGATCAAAAGCTCACAATCTCAATGGCTACTTTCAAGTGAAAACAGTTTTTTCACATAACACTAAGAATTTCTATCAACCTGTTTCTAAAGCTTTTACCATAAATTTGCCATGTTTAAGAACATTTCTTCCACACTTTAGAACATAGAACAGTACAGCACAGAACAGGCTCTTCGGCCGTCGACGTTGTGCCGAGCAATGATCACCCTACTCAAACCCATGTATCTACCCTATACCCGTAACCCAACAACCCCACCCCCCTTAACCTTACTTTTTAGGACACTACGGGCAATTTAGCATGGCCAATCCACCTAACCCGCACATCTTTGGACTGTGGGAGGAAACCGGAGCACCCGGAGGAAACCCACGCACACACGGGGAGGACGTGCAGACTCCACACAGACAGTGACCCAGCCGGGAACTGAACCTGGGACCCTGGAGCTGTGAAGCATTTATGCTAACCGCCATGCTACCGTGCTGCGGTATTCACAATCATTCACAACAATCTTAACAGAAGACCCACTTAAATCTGACAGACATGTCGTTGTCAACCCTGAATGGACCTCACAGCATTCTGTACCATTTTGCATTCTTCTTTATTTGCATTTGAGGGAATAACAGCAACATTATGGAGACACACCAAGAGTGGGATAAATTACCTTGCCCTTTTAGAAGTAGGAGTAGGATTTGGAAATTCCGCCCCTTGAGCCCACTCTGCCATTCGATCATGGCTAATCTCCCCTCGGCCTCATCGCCACCATCCTGCCCATTCTCCATAACCCTTCAACCCATTACCAATTAAAAATCTGTCAAACTCCTCCTTAAAGTTACTCACTGTCCCAGCAGCCACCACACTCTGGGGTAGCTAATTCTACAGATTCACAGCCCTTTGACAGAAGTCATTTCTCCTCTCTGACCTTTTGTTCTAGATTGACCCACAGGGGAAACTCCACTCCATGCCTTCTCCATGAATTAATTTCACCCCAGGCTTTCCGTGAACACGCAAAACAATTGTTTTTCTGAATCAGAGAATAACTTGGTTTGTGAACCCACTGATCCCAACTTCACCCATCTCCTCGGAACTACCACAGGGCGTCTCCTCTTGGACAGTATATTGGTTTGTTAAATGGTAGCCCTTAACCTATGGATATTTGTCATTCTATTTCCTGCCATTACAGTTATGTCAAAACCCTTTAGGGATGTCAGTGTTTAATGAAAAATGAAACGAAAATCACTTGTCACGAGTAGGCTTCAATGAAGTTACTGTGAAAAGCCCCTAGTCGCCACATTCCGGCGCCTGTTCGGGGGAGGCTGGTACGGGAATTGACCGTGCTGCTGGCCTGCCTGGGTCTGCTTTAAAAGCCAGCGATTTAGCCCAGTGTGCTAAACCAGCCCCGTTAATCTGTGATTACTGAATGGGCGAAAATAATGCTTCAGTTTAATTTGGAAAAACAGCAGCAACAATCCCAGAGTGCCAAAAATTAAAACTGAATTTTACTGGTTCTGTCACCATAAGCAGCGGTCACCATCACTGCAAAATATCTGATCCTCACAAAATGAGGGGGCCATTTAGCCCATCAAAGCCTCAGGAATCTCTTTTGAAAGAGATGTCCAATTAGCTGTGCCCTGCACTTTCCCAATGCTTCTGCAAATGTTCCCTTTTCAATCGATCCAATTATCTTTGAAAGTTACTATTGAATCTGTCTCCTATTGCTACTAGTTTTTTGAGAGACACCTTCAATGCAGGTCCTCTGGTTTCAAACCTTCTGCCACTGTCTGTCTTTCTTATTGATTTAGTTAAAACCCGTCATGATTTCGAACACCTCTATCAAATCTCCTCTACACTTTCTATACTTTTGAGAACAATCGCAGTCTCTCCGTGTAACTGAAGTCCCTCATTCCTGGTACCGTTCAAGTAAATGTCCTCCACACCCTCCCCGCACCTTGTTTTCACAGTTTATTGCTCAGACAGTTGATACATGGCACAATTATAACGTGCTCTAACAACAATGAGGTATTTCTAAGGTAATCAGAGGGATGCTTCCTCTGCATATTATTGTTTTCAATAGTTGTTTATCGTGCAATTTAATGGTCTTTTTCTCTCCCGGCTCCTTACCTCTCACTCAGGCCGGACGGTGTAACGCTCATTTGGCTCCTTCACCGATTCCAAATCTCTCAATTTATCGGATTCTCATTTTCTGCCCCAAATTCTGAGTCAATGTGAAAGGAGAGTCTTGGGTAGCTCCAAATGTGGGAATTTCTCACTGGGAACTTTTGATCCAAATGTTTACCAAGTCCAGGAGTGAAGCCCCATTCCAGGACCAAGTCCAAAACTGAGGCCGGAGCCCCGGGGCCCAGTGGCCACCGTCCCGGTTGCCGAGCTGCTCCTGTGGGACCCAGCGTTGGAAACAAAGTATCCGCAAAGTGACACAATGTATCAGAGAGAGTTACACAGTATCCGGCACAGCCCTGGCCCCCGGAGCCAGACCCTCAGACCCCAGCCCGACCCTCACCCAGTGCCCAGCCCAGACCCTCAGACCAGATCAAACCACGGAGCACACCCTCTGACTATGGGCCAGACCCACACACCACAGTCATGACCCTGAGGCGACAGTCCTGCCCCCCCTGACCACGGTCCAGACCCCCAGGCCACGGTCCAGACCCTAAGCCCACGGTCCAGCCCCTCAGGCCTGTGGTCCAGCCCCTCAGGCCCCTGTCCAGCCCCTCAGGCCCCTGTCCAGCCTCACAGGCCTCAGTCCAGCCCCTCAGGCCTGTGGTCCAGCCCCTCAGGCCTGTGGTCCAGCCCCTCAGGCCTGTGGTCCAGCCCCTCAGGCCCCTGTCCAGCCCCTCAGGCCCCTGTCCAGCCCCTCAGGCCCCTGTCCAGCCCCTCAGGCCCCTGTCCAGCCCCTCAGGCCTCAGTCCAGCCCCTCAGGCCTCAGTCCAGCCCCTCAGGCCTCAGTCCAGCCCCTCAGGCCCCAGTCCAGCCCCTCAGGCCCCAGTCCAGCCCCTCAGGCCCCAGTCCAGCCCCTCAGGCCCCAGTCCAGCCCCTCAGGCCCCTGTCCAGCCCCTCAGGCCCCTGTCCAGCCCCTCAGGCCCCAGTCCAGCCCCTCAGGCCCCAGTCCAGCCCCTCAGGCCTCAGTCCAGCCCCTCAGGCCCCAGTCCAGCCCCTCAGGCCCCAGTCCAGCCCCTCAGGCCTCAGTCCAGCCCCTCAGGCCTCAGTCCAGCCCCTCAGGCCTCAGTCCAGCCCGAGGCTCTCGGGCCTGTCGCCTCCGCTCAGCCCCGGTTTGTGGTGACTTTTGATTCGGCTCCGTCCCCACTGGGCCGCCGCTCCGGCTGCCGCTCGGTCCGGGGAGCGGCTCCGGATTCAGTCCGGGTTCGGGGAGCGGATCCGGGAGCGGCTCCGGATTCAGTCCGGGTTCGGGGAGCGGATCCGGGTTCGGGGAGCGGATCCGGGTTCAGTCCGGGTTCGGGGAGCAGGTCCAGCTCACTCCAGCTCCGCTCCGGGTTACTTTGCTCGGACGCTTCACCTCCGGCCGCTCCCTCCGCCGCCGCCGCCTCCCGGAGGCCCCGCTCCCTCCGCGCAAAGTAATCCCGGCGGCCCGGCCCCTCCCCCGGAGCGACTGCCACGCCCCCTCCTCCCAAACCCCTCCCCCCCCACCCCCCAGAAACCCCCTCCTCCCAAACCCCTCCCCCCCGCTCCCCAGCACCCCCTCACACATCCCTTCCCCCAAACCACCTCCCCTCCCCCCTCCTCCCAACCCCCCCATCACCCCCCTCCTCCTCCTCCTCCTCCTCCCCTCCCCAACCACTCTTCCCCTCAATCACACTTCCCCCCACCACCACCACATTTCTTCCTGCCCCCCACCTCCCTTCCCCCCACCACTCTCCCCTCTCCCCCCCCCACTCTGCCCCCTCTCCCCCCACCACTATTCCCCCCCACTCTCCCAC